>NW_027141882.1:527500-752609 GCF_036365525.1 Heterodontus francisci | reverse complement strand
CCTCTCCCCTCCCCTCCCACACTTGCCTCCTCCCTCCTCCCCCACTACGCTCCTCTCCACTCTTCTCCCCCACTCCCCACTCCCGACTCAATTCCACCACTTCCCACTCTCCACTCTCGTCCCCCAATCTCCACTCCCGTACACCCCTCCCCCACTCCTTTCATCACTCCACCTTTTCACTCCCCTATCCGTCACCCCTCCTCCACTCACCTCGACTCTCCCCTCCACTCCCCTCCGCACCCCCACTCCACTTCCATTTCCCCTATTCCTCACCCCTCACACACTCCCCTCCCTATCACCTCCACTCCCCTCTCCACTCCTCTTCCCACTTCGCTCCCCCACTCACCTCCCCACTCCCCTCCCTCTCACCATCCCCACTCCCTCCCCCACTGCCCTCCCCCCACTCTCCACTCCTCACTCCAACTCCCCTTCGCCACAAGTCTGGATTGAATTGGCTCTTTCCTGGTGTGTGAGTGGGACTCAGTACCACTCCAGCTGTTATTCTGTACTTTAGATCGGTCAGTTTTTGTCCAGTGTGTGCAGGAGGTTTTCTGACCAAGTATGTAGACAGGCCAACCAGGGGCGATGCCACATTGGATTTGGTACTGGGAAATGAACCCGGCCAGGAGTGAGATTTAGATGTAGGTGAGCACTTTGGTGATAGTGATCACAATTCGGTTTAGGTTTACGTTAGCGATGGACAGGGACAGGTATACACCGCAGGGCAAAATTATAGCTGGGGGAAAGGAAATTATGATGCGATTAGGCAGGATTTAGGATGTGTAGGATGGGAAGGAAACTGCAGGGGATGGGAACAATCGAAATGTGGAGCTTATTCAAGGAGCAGCTACTGTGTGTCCTTGATAAGTATGTACCTGTGAGGCAGGGGGGAAGTTGTCGAGCGAGGAGCCGTGGTTTACTGAAGAAGTTGAAGCGCTTATCAAGAGGAAGAAGAAGGCTTATGTTAGGATGAGACGTGAAGGCTCAGTTAGGGCGCTTGAGAGTTCCAAGCTAGCCAGGAAGGATCTAAAGGAGAGCTAAGAAGAGCAAGGAGAGGACACGAGAAGTCATTGGCGGATAGGAACAGGGAAAACCTTAAGGCTTTCTATAGGTATATCAGGAATAAAAGAATGACTAGAGTTAGATTAGGGCCAATCAAGGATAGTAGTGGGAAGTTGTGTGTGGAATCAGAGGAGATAGGGGAAGTGTTAAATGAATATTTTGCGTCAGTATTTACAGTACAGAATGAAAATTTTGTTGAGGAGAATACTGAGATTCAGGCTACTAGGCTAGATGGGATTGAGGTTCACAAGGAGGAGGTGTTATCAATTTTGGAAATTGTGAAATAGATAAGTCCCCTGGGCCAGATGGATTTATCCTAGGATTCTCTGGGAAGCCAGGGAGGAGATTGCAGAGCCTTTGTCCTTGATCTTTATGTCGTCATTGTCGACAGGAATAGTGCCGGAAGACTGGAGGATAGCAAATGTTGTCCCCTTGTTCAAGAAGGGGAGTAGAGACAGCCCTGGGTAATTATAGACCTGTGAGCCTTACTTCGGTTGTGGGTAAAATGTTGGAAAAGGTTATAAGAGACTTTTTTTATAATCATCTGGAGAAGAATAAGTTCATTAGCGATAGTCAGCACGGTTTTTGTGAAGGGTAGGTCGTGCCTCACAAACCTTATTGAGTTTTTCGAGAAGGTGACCAAACAGGTGGATGAGGGTAAAGCAGTGGATGTGGTGTATATGGATTTCAGTAAGGCGTTTGATAAGATTCCCACGGTAGGCGATTGCAGAAAATACGGAGGTATGGGGTTGAAGGTGATTTCGAGATTTGGATCAGAAATGGCTAGCTGAAAGAAGACAGAGGGTGGTGGTTGATGGCAAATGTTCATCCTGGAGTTTAGTTACTAGTGGTGTACCGCAAGGATCTGTTTTGGGGCCACTGCTGTTTGTCATTTTTATAAATGACCCAGATGAGGGTGTAGAAGGGTGGGTTAGTAAATTTGCAGATGACACTAAGGTCTGTGGAGTTGTGGATAGTGCCGAAGGATGTTGTAGGTACAGAGGGACATAGATAGGCTGCAGTGCTGGGCTGAGAGATGGCAAATGGAGTTTAATGCGGAAAAGTGCGAGGTGATTCACTTTGGAAGGAGTAACAGGAATGCAGAGTATTGGGCTAATGGGAAGATTCTTGGGAGTGTAGATGAACAGAGAGATCTTGGTGTCCATGTGCATAAATTCCTGAAGGTTGCTTCCCAGGTTAATAGGGCTGTTAAGAAGGAAAATGGTGTGTTAGCTTTTATTAGTAGGGGGATCGAGTTTCGGAGCCACGAGGTCATGCTGCAGCTGTACAAAACTCTGGTGCGGCCGCACCTGGAGTATTGCGTGGCAGTTCTGGTCTCCGCATTATAGGAAGGATGTGGAAGCTTTGGAAATGGGTGCAGAGGAGATTTACTAGGTGTTGCCTGGTATGGAGGGAAGGTCTTAAGAGGAAAGGCTGAGGGACTTGAGGTTGTTTTCGTTGGAGAGAAGGAGGAGGAGAGGTGACTTAATAGAGACATATAAGATAATCAGAGGGTTAGATAGGGTGGATAGTGAGAGTCTTTTTCCTCGGATGGTGATGGGAAAACACGAGGGGACATAGCTTCAAGTTGAGGGGTGATAGATATAAGACAGATGTGAGAGGTAGTTTCTTTACTCAGAGAGTAGTAAGGGCGTGGAAAGCCCTGCCTGCAGCAGTAGTAGATACGCCATCGTTTAGGGCATTTAAGTGGTCATTGGATAGACATATGGATGAAAATGGAATAGTGTAGGTCAGAAGGTTTCACAGGTCGGCGCAACATCGAGGGCCGAAGGGCCTGTACTGCGCTGTAATGTTCTAATTCTAAATTCGATTCGTGGTTCTGGGTAGAATTGGCTCATTCCTGGTGGGTGAGTGGGGTTCAGTACCACTCCAGCCGGTATTAATAGAAGCCTGTATTGAATTGGCTCATTCTGGTGTGTGAGTGGGACTCAGTACCACCCCATCTGTTATTAATAGTGGTCTGTGTAGAATTGGCTCATTCCTGGTGGGTGAGTGGGGTTCAGTACCACTCCAGCTGGTTTTAATAGAGGTCTGGATTGAATTGGCTCTTTCCTGGTGGGTGAGTGGGGCGGCTCAGTACCATTCCAGCTGGTATTGATTGATGTTTGGAATGAACTGTCCCTTTCCTGGTGTGTGAGTGGGGACACAGTGCCAGATCACCCGGAGTTAATAGAGTCCTGGAATGAACTGTCTCTTCTCTGCTGTGTGAGTGGGATTCAGTCCACTCCAAATGTTACTAATAGAGGCCTGCATTGAATTGGCTCTTTCTGGGTGTGTGATTGGGGCTCAGAACCACTCCAGCTGATATGAAAAGAGGTCTGGATTGAATTGGCTCTTTTTGGTGTGTGAGTGGGACTCAGTACCACTCCAGCTGGTATTAATAGCGGCCTGGATTGAATTGGTTGCTGCTGGTTCCTGAGGGGGTCTCAGTACCATCCTGCTGGTATTAATAGAGGTCTGGATGGAATTGTCTCTTTCCTGGTGTGTCCGTGAGAATCAGTACCATTCCAGCTGGTATTAATAGAGGCCTGGAATGAATTGGCTCCTTCTGTTGTGTGAGTGGTACTCAATACCATTCCAGCTGATATTTATAGATGTTTGGAATGAACTGTCCCTTTCCTGGTGTGTGAGTGGGAAACAGTGCCAGATCACCCGGGGTTAATAGAGTCCTGGAATGAACTGTCTCTTCTCAGCTGTGTGAGTGGGACTCAGTCCCACTCCAAATGTTATTAATAGAGGCCTGCAATGAATTGGCGCTTTACTGTTGTGTGAGTGGGACTCAGTACCACTCCAGCTGGTATGAATAGATGCCTGGATTGAATTGGCTCTTTCCTGGAGTGTGAGTGGTGCTCAGTACCACTCCAGCTGGTACTAAAAGAGGTTTGGATTGAATTGGCTCTTTCATGGTGTTTGAGTGAGACTCAGTCCCTCTCCAGCTGGTATTCACAGAGGTTTGGATTGAATTGGCTCTTTCCTGGTGTGTGAGTGGGACACAGTGCCAGTACACCCGGTGTTAAAAGAGTCATGGAATGAACTGTCTCTTCTCTGCTGTTTGAGTGGAACTCAGCACCACTCCAAATGTTATTAATAGAGGCCTGCATTGAATTGTCTCTTTCCTGGTGTGTGAGTGGGGCTCGGTACAACTCCAGCTGGTATTGATAGCGGCCTGGATTGTCTTGGCTCTTTCTGGTGTCTGAGTGGGGCTCAGTACCAATCCTGCTGGTATTAATATAGGTCTGGATGGAATTGACTCTTTCCTGGTGTGTGCGTGAGACTCTGTACCACTCCAGCTGGTATTAATAGAGGTCTGGATTGAATTGGTTCGTTCCTGGGGAGTGGGTGGGGATCTGTACCACTCCAGCTGGTATTAATAGAGGTCTGGATTGAATTGGCACTTTCCTGGTGTGTGAGTGGGACTCAGAACCACTCCAGCTGGTATTAATAGAGGTCGGGATTGAATTGGCTCTTTCCTGGTGTGTGAGTGGGACTCAGAACCACTCCAGCTGGTATGAATAGAGGTCTGGATTGAATTGGCTCTTTCCTGGTGTGTGCGTGGGGATCTGTACCACTCCAGCTGGTATTAATAGAAGCCTGGATTGAATTGGCTCTTTCTGGTGTGTGTGTGTGGCTCAGTACCACTCCAACTGGTATTAATAGAGGCCTGGAATGAACTGTTCTTTTCCTGCTGTGTGAGTGGGACTCAGACGCACTTCAGCTAGTATTATAGATGTCTGGATTGAATTGCCTCTTTCCTTGTGCGTGAGTGGGACTCAGTCGCACTCCAGCTGGTATGAATAGAGGTCTGGATTGAATTGGCTGTTTCCTGGTTTGAGAGTGGGACTCAGTACCACTCCAGCTAGTATTACTAGAGGCCTGAATTGAATTGGCTCTTTCCTGGTTTGAGAGTGGGACTCAGTACCACTCCAGCTGGCATTAATAGAGGCCCAGATTGAATTGCCTCTTTCTGGTGTGTGAGTGGGTCTCAGTACCACTCCAGCTGGTATTAATAGAGGCCCAGATTGAATTGCCTCTTTCTGGTGTGTGAGTGGGTCTCAGTACCACTCCAAATAGTATTAATAGAGGCCTGGATTGTATTGGCTCTTTCTGGTGTCTGCGTGGGGCTCAGAACCATTCCTGCTGGTATTAATTGAGGTCTGGATTGAATTGGCGCTTTCCTGGTGTGTGAGTGCGGGTTAATTCCATTCCAGCTGGTATTTATAGAGGCCGAGATTGAATTGGCCGTTTCCTGGTGTGTGACTGTTGCTCATAACCACTCCAGCTGGTATTAATAGAAGCCTGGAATGAACTGTCCCTTTCCTGGTGTGAGAAGAGGACTCAGTCGCACTGCAGCTTGTATTATTGAGGTCTGGATTGAATTGGCACTTTCCTGGTGTGTGAGTGGGGCTCAGAACCACTCCAGCTGGGATTAAAAGAGGTCTGGGCTGAATTCGCTCTTTCCGGGTGTGTGAATGGGGTTCAGTATCAGTCCAGCTGCTTTTCTTGGAGTTCTGGATTGAATTTGCTCTTTCCTGGTGTGTGAGGGGGCTCAGTACCATTCCAGCTGATATTAACAGAGGCCTGGATTGAATTGGTTCTTTCTGGTGTGATTGTGTGGGGCTCAGGACCACTCCAACTGGTTAAATAGAGGCCTGGAATGAACAGTCCCTTTCCTGCTGTGTGTGTGGGACTCAGTCGCACTCCAGCTGGTATGAATAGAGGTCTGGATTGAATTGGCTGTTTCCTGGTGTGTGAGTGTGACTAAGGGGAAGAGCAGGCAGGGAGCAGATGATGAATGTAAAGGGACTGGTGGTCTGAGGTGCATTTGTTTTAATGCAAGAAGTGTAGTAGGTAAGGCAGATAAACTTAGGTCTTTGATTAGTACCCGGGAGTATGATGTTATTGCTATTACTGAGACTTGGTTGAGGGAAGGGCATGATTCGCAACTAAATATCCCAGGATATCGATGCTTCAGGCGGGATAGAGAGGGAGGTAAAAGGGGTGGAGGAGTTCCATTACTGGTCAAAGAGGAGATCACAGCTGTGCTGAAGGATGGCACTATGGAGGACTCGAGCAGTGAGGCAATATGGACAGAACTCAGAAATAGGAAGTGTGCGGTAACAATGTTGGGGCTTTACTACAGGCCTCCCACCAGCGAGCGTGAGATAGAGGTACAAATATGTAAACAGATTATGGAAAGATATAGGAGCAACAGGGTGGTGGTGATAGGAGATTTTAATTTTCCCAACATTGACTGGGATTCACTTAGTGTTAGAGGTCTCGATGGAGAAGAATTTGTAAGGAGCATCCAGGAGAGTTTTCTAGAGCAGTATTTAAATAGTCCAACTCGGGACGGGGCCATACTGGACCTGGTGTTGGGGAATGAGCCCGGCCAGGTGGTTGAAGTTTCAGTAGGGGACTACTTTGGGAATAGTGATCACAATTCCGTAAGCTTTAAAATACTCATGGGCAAAGACGAGAGTGATCCTAAAGGAAGAGTGCTAAATTGGGGGAAGGCCAACTATACCAAAATTCGGCAGGAGCTGGGGAATGTAGATTGGGAGCAGCTGTTTGAAGGTAAATCCACATGTGATATGTGGGAGGCTTTTAAAGAGAGGTTGATTAGCGCGCAGGAGAGACTTGTTCTTGTGAAAATGAGGGATAGAAATGGCAAGATTAGGGAACCATGGATGACAGGTGAAATTGTGAAACTAGCTAAGAGGAAAAAGGAAGCATACATAAGGTCTAGGCGGCTGATGAAAGACGAAGCTTTGAAAGAATATCGGGAATGTAGGACCAATCTGAAATGAGGGATTAAGAGGGCTAAAAGGGGTCATGAAATATCTTGAGCAAACAGGGTTAAGGAAAATCCCAAAGCATTTTATTCATATATAAGGAGAAAGAGGGTAACTAGAGAAAGGATTGGCCTACTAAAGGACAAAGAAGGAATGTTTTGCTTGGACTCAGAGAAAATGGGTGAGATTCTAAACGAGTACTTTGCATTGGTATTCACCGAGGAGAGGGACATGATGGATGTTGAGGTTAGGAACAGATGTTTGATTACTCTCGGTCAAGTCGGCATAAGGAGGGAGAAAGTGTTGGGTATTCTAAAGGGCATTAAGGTGAACAAGTCCCCAGGTCCGGATGGGATCTATCCCAGGTTACTGAGGGAAGCGAGAGAGGAAATAGCTGGGGCCTTAACAGATATCTTTGCAGCATCCTTAAACACGGGTGAGGTCCCGGAGGACTGGAGAATTGCTAATGTTGTCCCCTTGTTTAAGAAGGGTAGCAGGGAAAATCCAGGTAATTATAGACCAGTGAGCCTGACGTCAGTGGGAGGGAAGCTGCTGGAGAAGATACTGAGGGATAGGATCTATTCCCATTTGGAAGAAAATGGGCTTATCAGTGATAGGCAACATGGTTTTGTGCAGGGAAGGTCATGTCTTACCAACTTAATAGAATTCTTTGAGGAAGTGACAAAGTTGATTGATGAGGGAAGGGCTATAGATATCATATACATGGACTTCAGTAAGGCGTTTGATAAGGTTCCCCATGGCAGGCTGATGAAGAAAGTGAAGGCACATGGGGTCCAAGGTGTACTAGCTAGATGGATAAAGAACTGGCTGGGCAACAGGTGACAGAGAGTAGCAGTAGAAGGGAGTTTCTCAAAATGGAGACGTGTGACCAGTGGTGTTCCACAGGGATCCGTGCTGGGACCACTGTTGTTTGTGATATACATAAATGATTTGGGGGAAAGTATAGGTGGTCTGATTAGCAAGTTTGCTGACGACACTAAGATTGGTGGAGTAGCAGATAGTGAAGGGGACTGTCAGAGAATACAGCAAAATATAGATAGATTGGAGAGTTGGGCAGAGAAATGGCAGATGGAGTTCAATCAGGGCAAATGCGAGGTGATGCATTTTGGAAGATCCAATTCAAGATTGAACTCTACAGTAAATGGAAAAGTCCTGTGGAAAATTGATGTCCAGAAAGATTTGGGTGTTCAGGTCCACTGTTCCCTGAATGTGGCAACGCAGGTAAATAGAGTGGTCAAGAAGGCATACGGCATGCTTTCCTTCATCGGACGGGGTATTGAGTACAAGAGTTGGCAGGTCATGTTACAGTTGGATAGGATTTTGGTTCGGTCACATTTGGAATACTGCTTGCAGTTCTGGTCGCCACATTACCAAAATGATGTGGATGCTTTGGAGAGGGTGCAGAGGAGGTTCACCAGGTTGCCTGGTATGGAGGGCGCGAGCTATGAAGAGAGGTTGAGTAGATTAGGATTATTTTCATTAGAAAGACGGAGGTTGAGGGGGGGACCTGATTGAAGTGTACAAAATCATGAGAGGTATAGACAGGGTGGATAGCAAGAGGCTTTTTCCCAGAGTGGGGGATTCAATTACTAGAGGACACGAGTTCAAAGTGAAAGGGGAAAAGTTTAGGGGGGATATGCGTGGAAAGTTCTTTACGCAGAGGGTGGTGGGTGCCTGGAACGCGTTGCCAGCAGAGGTGGTAGATGCGGGCACGATGGCGTCTTTTAAGATGTATCGAGACAGATACATGAATGGGCAGGAAGAAAAGAGATACAGACCCTTAGAAAATAGGCGACATGTCTAGATAGAGGATCTTGATCGGCGCAGGCTTGGAGGGCCGAAGGGCCTGTTCCTGTGCTGTAATTGTCTTTGTCCTCTGTTCTTTGTTCTTTGAGTACCACTCCAGCTGCTATTAATGGAGGTCTGGATCGAATTGGCACTTTCCTGGTGTGTGAGTGGGGATCAGTACAACTCCAGCTTGTATCAATAGAGGCCTGGAATGAACTGTCCCTTTCCTGCTGTGTGAGTGGGACTCAGTCGCACTCCAGCTGGTATTACAGAGGTCTGGATTGAATTGGCTCTTTCCTGGTGTGTGAGTGGGACTCAGTACCACTCCAGCTGGTATTAATTAGTGGTCTGGATTCAATTGGCTCTTTCCTGGTGTGTGAGTGGGGTTCAGTACCACTCCAGCTGCTATTAATGGAGGTCTGGATCGAATTGACACTTTCCTGATGTGAGTGGGGATCAGTTCAACTCCAGCTTGTATTAATAGAGGCCTGGAATGAACTGTCACTTTCCTGCTGTGTGAGTGGGACTCAGTCGCACTCCAGCTGGTATTAATAGAGGTCTGGATTGAATTGGCTGTTTCCTGGTGTGTGACTGGGACTCAGTACCACTCCAGCTGGTATTAATTAGTGGTCTGGATTCAATTGGCTCTTTCCTGGTGTGTGAGTGGGGTTCAGTACAACTCCAGCTGGTATGAATAAAGGTCTGGATTGAATTCTCTCTTCCCTGGTGTGTGAGTGGGGCTCAGTACCACTCCAGCTGGTATTAATAAGAGGTCTGGATTGAATGGGCCTCTTTCCTGGTGTCCGAGTGATCCTCAGTCCCACTCCTACCGGGATTAATAGAAGTTTGGATTGATTTGGCTCTGTCCTGGTTTGTGAGTGGAACTCAGTATCACTCCAGCTGGTATGAATAGCGGCCTGGATTGAATTGGCTCTTTCGTGGGGTGTGAGTGGGTCTCAGTATCACTCCAGCTTGTATTAATAGAGGCCTGGAATGAACTGACACCTTCATGGCGTGTGAGAGGGACTCAGACGCACACCAGCTGGTATTATAGAGGTCAGGATTGAATTGGCTGTTTCTGGTGTGTGTGATGGAGTTAATTCCACTCCAGCTAGTATTAATAGAGGCCTGAATTGAATTGGCTCTTTCCTGGTTTGTGAGTGGGACTCAGTACCACTCCAGCTAGTATTAATAGAGGCCTGCAATGAACTGACCCCTTTATGGCGTGTGAGTGGGGCTTAGACGCACACCAGCTGGTATTATAGAGGTCAGGATTGAATTGGCTGTTTCTGGTGTGTGTGATGGAGTTAATTACACTCCAGCTGGTGTTAATAGAGGCCTGGAATGAACTGCCCTTTCCTGGTTTGTGAGTGGGACTCAGTACCCCACCAGCTGGTATTAATAGAGGCCTGGATTGAATTGGATCTTTCTGGTGTCTGCGTGGGGCTCAGTACCATTCCTGCTGGTATTAATAGAGGTCTGGATTGAATTGGCTATTTCCCGGTGAGTGAGTGGGAGTTAATTCCACTCCAGATAGTATTAATAGAGGCCTAGATTGAATTGGCCGTTTCCTGGTGTGTGACTGGGGCTCAGAACCACTCCAGCTGGGATTGAAAGAGGTCTGGACTGAATTCGCTCTTTCCGGGTGAGTGAATGGGGTTCAGTACCAGTCCAGCTGCTTTTCATGGAGGTCTGGCTGGAAGCTGCTCTTTACTGGTGTGTGAGGGGGCTCAGTACCATTCCAGCTGGTATTAATAGAGGCCTGGATTGAATTGGCTCTTTCTGGTCTGTGTGTGGGGCTCAGTACCATTACAACTGGTTAAATAGAGGCCTGGCATGAACTGTCCCTTTCCTGCTCTGTGTGTGGGACGCAGTCGCACTTCAGCTGGTATTATAGAGGTCTGGATTGAATTGACTGTTTCCTGGTGTGTGAGTGGGAGTCAATTCCACTCCAGATGGTATGAATAGTGGCCTGGAATGAACAGTCCCTTTCCTGCTGTGTGTGTGGGACTCAGTCGCACTTCTGCTGGTATTATAGAGGTCTGGACTGGATTGGCTCTTTCTGGGTGGGTGAATGGGGCTCAGTACCACTCCAGATGGTATTAATAGAGGCCTGGAATGAACTGTCCCTTTCCTGCTGTGTGCTTGGCGCTCAGTCGCACTCCAGCTGGTATTATAGAGGCCTGGATTGAATTGGCTCTTAACTGGTGTGTGAGTGGGATTCAGTACCACTCCATCTGGTATTAATAGAGGTCGGGATTGAATTAGCTCTTTCCTGGTGTGTGAGTGGGAGTTAACTCCACTCCAGTTGGTATTATTCGAGGCCCATATTGAATTGGCTGTTTCCTGGTGTTTGACTGGGGCTCAGAACCACTCCAGCTGGGATTAATAGAGTCCGGGAATGATCTGTCCCTTTCCTGCTGTGTGAGTGGGGCTCAGACGCACTCCAGCTGGTATTATAGAGGCCTGAATTGAATTGGCTCTTTCCTGGTTTGTGAGTGGGACTCAGTACCACTCCTGCTCGTATTAATAGAGGTCTGAATTGAATTGGCTCTTTCCTGGTTTGTGAGTGGGACTCAGTACCACTCCAGCTAGTATTAATAGAGGCCAGAATTGAATTGGCTCTTTCCTGGTTTGTGAGTAGGACTCAGTACCTTTCCAGCTGGTATTAATAGAGACCTGGAATGAACTGACCCCTTCATGGCGTGTGAGTGGGACTCAGACGCATACAAGCTGGTATTCTCGAGGTCAGGATTGAATTGGCTGTTTCTGGTGTGTGTGATGGAGTTAATTCCACTCCAGCTGGTATTAATCGAGGCCTGAATTGAATTGGCTCTTTCCTGGTTTGTGAGTGGGACTCAGTCCCACTCCAGCTGCTATTAATAGAGGTCTGGAATGAATTGTCTCTTTCCTGGTTTGTGAGTGGGACTCAGTGCCACTCCAGCTAGTATTAATAGAGGCCTGGATTGAATTGCCTCTTTCTGGAGAGTGAGTGGGACTCAGTACCACTCCAGAAGAATTAAGAGGCCTGGAATGAACTGTCCCTTTCCTGGTTTGTGAGTGGGACTCAGTACTCCTCCAGCTGGTATTAATAGAGGGCTGGATTGAATTGGCTCTTTTTGGTGTCTGAGTGGGGCTCAGTACCATTCCTGCTGGTATTAATAGAGGTCTGGATTGAATTAGCTCTTTCCTGGTGTATGAGTGGGAGTTAATTCCACTCCAGCTGGTATTAATATAGGTCTGGATTGACTTGGCTGTTTCCTGGTGTGAGTGGGGCTCGGAACCACTCCAGCTGGGAATATTAGAGGCCTGGAATGAACTGTCCCTTTCCTGCTGAGTGAGTGGGACTCCGTCGCACTCCAGCTGGTATTGTGGAGGTCTGGATTGAATTGGCTGTTTCCTGGTGTGTGAGTGGGGCTCGGAACCACTCCAGCTGGGATTAGTAGAGGCCTGGAATGAACTGTCCATTTCCTGCTGTCTGAGTGGGAATCAGTCGCACTCCAGCTGGGATCAAATGTGGTCTGGACTGAATTCGCTCTTTCCGGGTGGGTGAATGGGGTTCAGTACCAGTCCAGCTGCTTTTATTGGAGGTCTGGTTGGAAGTTGCTCTTTCCTGGTGTGTGAGGGGGCTCAGTACCACTCCAACTGGTTAAATAGAGGCCTGGAATGAACTGTCCCTTTCCTGCTGTGTGTGTGGGACTCAGTCGCACTTCAGCTGGTATTATAGAGGTCTGGATTGAATTGGCTGTTTCCTGGTGTGTGAGTGGGAGTCAATTCCACTCCAGATGGTATGAATAGTGGCCTGGAATGAACTGTTCCTTTCCTGCTGTGTGTGTGGGACGCAGTCGCACTTCAGCTCGTATTATAGAGGTCTGGATTGAATTGACTGTTTCCTGGTGTGTGAGTGGGAGTTAATTCCACTCCAGATGGTATTAATAGTGGCCTGGAATGAACTGTCCCTTTCCTGCTGTGTGTGTGGGACTCAGACGCACTTCAGCTGGTATTATAGAGTTCTGGACTGGATTGGCTCTTTCTGGGTGGGTGAATGGGGCTCAGTCCCACTCCAGATGGTATTAATAGAGGCCTGGAATGAACTGTCCCTTTCCTGCTGTGTGCTTGGCGCTCAGTCGCACTCCAGCTGGTATTATAGAGGTCTGGATTGAATTGGCTCTTAACTGATGTGTGAGTGAGACTCAGTACCACTCCAGCTGGTATTAATAGAGGTCGGGATTGAATTGGCACTTTCCTGGTGTGTGATTGGGACTCAGAACCACTCCAGCTGGTATTAACAGGGTTGGGATTGAATTGGCTCTTTCCTGGTGCGTGATTGGGACTCCGAACCACTCCAGCTGGTATTCATAGATGTCTGGATTGAATTGGCTCTTAACTGATGTGTGAGTGGGACTCAGTCGCACTTCAGCTGGTATTATAGATGTCTGGATTGAACTGGCTCTTTCATGGTGAGTGAGTGGGAGTTAATTCCACTCCAGCTGGTATTAATAGAGGCCTGGATTGAATTGGCTCTTTCCTTGTGTGTGAGTGGGACTCAGTTCCACTCCAGCTGGTATTAATAGAACCCTGGATTGAATTGGCTCTTTCTGGTGTCTAAGTGGGTCTCAGTACCTTTCCAGCTGGTATTCATAGAGATCTGGATTGAATTGGCTCTTTCCTGGTGTGTGATTCGGGATCAGTACCACTGCAGCTGGTATTAATAGAGGCCTGGATTGAATTTGCCCTTTCCTGGTTTGTGAGTGGGTCTCAGTACCACTCCAGCTACTATTAATAGAGGCCTGAATTGAATTGGCTCTTTCCTGGTTTGAGAGTGGGACTCAGTATCACTCCAGCTGGTATTAATAGAGGCCTGAATTGAATTGGCTCTTACCTGGTTTGTGAGTGGGACTCAGTACCACTCCAGCTGGTATTAATAGAGCCCTGGATTGAATTGCCTCTTTCTGGTGTGTGAGCGGGACTCAGTACCACTCCAGATGGTATTAATAGAGGCCTGGAATGAACTGTCCCTTTCCTGCTGTGTGTGTGGGACTCAGTACCCCTCCAGCTGGTTTTAATAGAGGCCTGGGTTGAATTGGCTCTTTCTGGTGTGTAAGTGGGGCTCAGTGCCATTCCTGCTGGTATTAATAGAGGTCTGGATTGAATTAGCTCTTTCCTGGTGTGTGAGTGGGAGTTAACTCCACTCCAGTTGGTATTATTCGAGGCCCATATTGAATTGGCTGTTTCCTGGTGTTTGACTGGGGCTCAGAACCACTCCAGCTGGGATTAATAGAGTCCGGGAATGATCTGTCCCTTTCCTGCTGTGTGTGTGGGACTCAGACGCACTTCAGCTGGTATTATAGAGTTCTGGACTGGATTGGCTCTTTCTGGGTGGGTGAATGGGGCTCAGTCCCACTCCAGATGGTATTAATAGAGGCCTGGAATGAACTGTCCCTTTCCTGCTGTGTGCTTGGCGCTCAGTCGCACTCCAGCTGGTATTATAGAGGTCTGGATTGAATTGGCTCTTAACTGATGTGTGAGTGAGACTCAGTACCACTCCAGCTGGTATTAATAGAGGTCGGGATTGAATTGGCACTTTCCTGGTGTGTGATTGGGACTCAGAACCACTCCAGCTGGTATTAACAGGGTTGGGATTGAATTGGCTCTTTCCTGGTGCGTGATTGGGACTCCGAACCACTCCAGCTGGTATTCATAGATGTCTGGATTGAATTGGCTCTTAACTGATGTGTGAGTGGGACTCAGTCGCACTTCAGCTGGTATTATAGATGTCTGGATTGAACTGGCTCTTTCATGGTGAGTGAGTGGGAGTTAATTCCACTCCAGCTGGTATTAATAGAGGCCTGGATTGAATTGGCTCTTTCCTTGTGTGTGAGTGGGACTCAGTTCCACTCCAGCTGGTATTAATAGAACCCTGGATTGAATTGGCTCTTTCTGGTGTCTAAGTGGGTCTCAGTACCTTTCCAGCTGGTATTCATAGAGATCTGGATTGAATTGGCTCTTTCCTGGTGTGTGATTCGGGATCAGTACCACTGCAGCTGGTATTAATAGAGGCCTGGATTGAATTTGCCCTTTCCTGGTTTGTGAGTGGGTCTCAGTACCACTCCAGCTACTATTAATAGAGGCCTGAATTGAATTGGCTCTTTCCTGGTTTGAGAGTGGGACTCAGTATCACTCCAGCTGGTATTAATAGAGGCCTGAATTGAATTGGCTCTTACCTGGTTTGTGAGTGGGACTCAGTACCACTCCAGCTGGTATTAATAGAGCCCTGGATTGAATTGCCTCTTTCTGGTGTGTGAGCGGGACTCAGTACCACTCCAGATGGTATTAATAGAGGCCTGGAATGAACTGTCCCTTTCCTGCTGTGTGTGTGGGACTCAGTACCCCTCCAGCTGGTTTTAATAGAGGCCTGGGTTGAATTGGCTCTTTCTGGTGTGTAAGTGGGGCTCAGTGCCATTCCTGCTGGTATTAATAGAGGTCTGGATTGAATTAGCTCTTTCCTGGTGTGTGAGTGGGAGTTAACTCCACTCCAGTTGGTATTATTCGAGGCCCATATTGAATTGGCTGTTTCCTGGTGTTTGACTGGGGCTCAGAACCACTCCAGCTGGGATTAATAGAGTCCGGGAATGATCTGTCCCTTTCCTGCTGTGTGTGTGGGACTCAGACGCACTTCAGCTGGTATTATAGAGTTCTGGACTGGATTGGCTCTTTCTGGGTGGGTGAATGGGGCTCAGTCCCACTCCAGATGGTATTAATAGAGGCCTGGAATGAACTGTCCCTTTCCTGCTGTGTGCTTGGCGCTCAGTCGCACTCCAGCTGGTATTATAGAGGTCTGGATTGAATTGGCTCTTAACTGATGTGTGAGTGAGACTCAGTACCACTCCAGCTGGTATTAATAGAGGTCGGGATTGAATTGGCACTTTCCTGGTGTGTGATTGGGACTCAGAACCACTCCAGCTGGTATTAACAGGGTTGGGATTGAATTGGCTCTTTCCTGGTGCGTGATTGGGACTCCGAACCACTCCAGCTGGTATTCATAGATGTCTGGATTGAATTGGCTCTTAACTGATGTGTGAGTGGGACTCAGTCGCACTTCAGCTGGTATTATAGATGTCTGGATTGAACTGGCTCTTTCATGGTGAGTGAGTGGGAGTTAATTCCACTCCAGCTGGTATTAATAGAGGCCTGGATTGAATTGGCTCTTTCCTTGTGTGTGAGTGGGACTCAGTTCCACTCCAGCTGGTATTAATAGAACCCTGGATTGAATTGGCTCTTTCTGGTGTCTAAGTGGGTCTCAGTACCTTTCCAGCTGGTATTCATAGAGATCTGGATTGAATTGGCTCTTTCCTGGTGTGTGATTCGGGATCAGTACCACTGCAGCTGGTATTAATAGAGGCCTGGATTGAATTTGCCCTTTCCTGGTTTGTGAGTGGGTCTCAGTACCACTCCAGCTAGTATTAATAGAGGCCTGAATTGAATTGGCTCTTTCCTGGTTTGAGAGTGGGACTCAGTATCACTCCAGCTGGTATTAATAGAGGCCTGAATTGAATTGGCTCTTACCTGGTTTGTGAGTGGGACTCAGTACCACTCCAGCTGGTATTAATAGAGCCCTGGATTGAATTGCCTCTTTCTGGTGTGTGAGCGGGACTCAGTACCACTCCAGATGGTATTAATAGAGGCCTGGAATGAACTGTCCCTTTCCTGCTGTGTGTGTGGGACTCAGTACCCCTCCAGCTGGTTTTAATAGAGGCCTGGGTTGAATTGGCTCTTTCTGGTGTGTAAGTGGGGCTCAGTGCCATTCCTGCTGGTATTAATAGAGGTCTGGATTGAATTAGCTCTTTCCTGGTGTGTGAGTGGGAGTTAACTCCACTCCAGTTGGTATTATTCGAGGCCCATATTGAATTGGCTGTTTCCTGGTGTGTGACTGGGGCTCAGAACCACTCCAGCTGGGAATATTAGAGGCCTGGAATGAACTGTCCCTTTCCTGCTGTGTGAGTGGGACTCCGTCGCACTCCAGCTGGTATTATGGAGGTCTGGATTGAATTGGCTGTTTCCTGGTGTGTGAGTGGGGCTCGGAACCACTCCAGCTGGGATTAGTAGAGGCCTGGAATGAACTGTCCCTGTCCTGCTGTGTGAGTGGGAATCAGTCGCACTCCAGCTGGGATTAAAAGATGTTTGGACTGAATTCGCTCTTTCCGGGTGGGTGAATGGGGTTCAGTACCAGTCCAGCTGCTTTTATTGGAGGTCTGGTTGGAAGTTGCTCTTTCCTGGTGTGTGAGGGGGCTCAGTACCATTCCAGCTGGTATTAATAGAGGCCTGGATTGAATTGGCTCTTTCTGGTGTGTGTGTGGGGCTCAGTACCACTCCAACTGGTTAAATAGAGGCATGGAATGAACTGTCCCTTTCCTGCTGTGTGCGGGACTCAGTCGCACTTCAGCTGGTATTATCGAGGTCTGGATTGAATTGGCTGTTTCCTGGTGTGTGAGTGGGAGTCAATTCCACTCCAGATGGTATGAATAGTGGCCTAGAATGAACTGTTCCTTTCCTGCTGTGTGTGCGGGACTCAGTCGCACTTCAGCTGGTATTATAGAGGTCTGGATTGAATGGGCTGTTTCCTGGTGTGTGAGTGGGAGTTAATTCCACTCCAGATGGTATGAATAGTGGCCTGGAATGAACTGTCCCTTTCCTGCTGTGTGTGTGGGACTCAGTCGCACTCCAGCTGGTATTATAGAGGTCTGGATTGAATTGGCTCTTAACTGATGTGTGAGTGGGACTCAGTACCACTCCAACTGGTATTAATAGAGGTCGGGATTGAATTGGCTTTTTCCTGGTGTGTGATTGGGAATCAGAACCACTCCAGCTGGTATTCGTAGGGTTGGGATTGAATTGGCTGCTTCCTGGTGTGTGACTGGGGCTTAATACCATTCCAGCTGATATTTATAGATGTTTGGAATGTGCTGTCTCTTATCTGTTGTGTAAGTGGGATTCAGTCCCACTCCAAATGTTATTAATGTAGGCCTGGATTGAATTGGCACTTTCCTGGTGTGTGATTGGAACTCAGAACCACTCCAGCTGGTATTCATAGAGGTCTGGATTGAATTGGCTCTTTCCTGGCGTGTGAGTGGGAGTCTGTACCACTCCAGCTGGTATTAATAGAGGCCTGGATTGAATTGGCTCTTAACTGATGTGTGAGCGGGACTCAGTCCCACTCCAGCTGGTATTAATAGAGGTCAGGATTGAATTGGCTCTTAACTGGTGTGTGAGTGGGACTCAGTACCACTCCATCTGGGATTAATAGAGGTCAGGATTGAATTGGCTCTTAACTGGTGTGTGAGTGGGACTCAGTACCACTCCATCTGGTATTAATAGGGTTGGGATTGAATTGGCTCTTTCCTGGCGTGTGAGTGGGACTCAGTACCACTCCATCTGGTATCAATAGAGGTCTGGATTGAATTGGCTCTTTCCTGGTGTGTGATTGGGACTCAGTACCACTCCAGCTGGTATTAATAGAGACATGGATTGAATTGGCCCTTTTTTGGTGAGTGAGTGGGGATTAGTGCCACTGCTGCTGGTATTAAATGAGGCCTAATTTGAATTGTCTCTTTCCTGGTGTGTGAGTGAGACTCAGAACCACTCCATCTGGTATTAATAGAGTTGGGATTGAAGTGGCTCTTTCCTGGTGTGTGATTGGGACTCAGTACCACTCCAGCTGGTAATAATAGAGGCCTGGATTGAGATAGCCACTTCCTGGTGTGTGAGCGGGGCTCAGTTCCACTCCTTCTGCTATTAATAGAGACATGGATTGAATTGGCCCTTTTTTGGTGAGTGAGTGGGGATTAGTGCCACTCCTACTGGTATTAAATGAGGCCTAAATTGAATTGTCTCTTTCCTGGTGTGTGAGTGAGAGTCAGTACCACTCCAGCTGGTATTAATAGAGGCCTGGATTGAATTGGCTCTTTGCTGGTGTTTGAGTGGGACTCAGTACCACTGCAGCTGGTATTAATAGAGGTCTGGATTGATTGTCTCTTTCCTGGTGTTTGAGTGGGACTCAGTACCACTCCAGCTGGTATTAATAGAGATCTGGTTTGAATTTGCTCTTTCCTGGTGTCTGAGTGGGACTCAGTACCACTGCAGCTGGTATTAATAGAGGTCTGGATTGATTTGTCTCTTTCCTGGTGTTTGAGTGGGACTCAGTACCACTCCAGCTGGTATTAATAGAGGTCTGGAATGAATTGGCTCCTTCCTGGTGAGTGAGTGGGGCTCAGTACCACTCCAGCTGGTATTAATGGAGGTCTGGTTTGAATTGGCTCATTCCTGGTGAGCGAGTGGGGCTCAGTACCACTCCAGCTGGTATTAATAGAGGTCTGGATTGAATTGGCATCCTTCCTGGTGTGTGATTGGGACTCCGAACCACTACAGCTGGTATTCATAGAGGTCTGGATTGAATTGGCTCTTTCCTGGCGTGTGAGTGTAAATCAGAACCACTCCAGCTGGTATTAAAAGAGGTCTGGATTGAATTGGCACTTCTTGCTGTGTGTGTGGGACTCAGTACCACTCCAGCTGGTATTAATAGAGGCTTGGATTGAATTGGCTCTTGCTGGTGCCTGAAGGGGGCTCAGTACTATCCTGCTGGTATTATTAGAAGTCTGGATGGAATGGTCTCTTTCCTGGTGTGTCCGTGAGAATCAGTACCACTCCAGCTGGTATTAATAGAGGCCTAGAATGAAATGGCTCTTTCTGGTGTTTGAGTGGGACACAGTGCCAGAACACCCGGTGTTAATAGAGTCCTGGAATGAACTGTCTCTTCTCTGCTGTGTGAGTGGGACTCAGTGCCACTCCAAATGTTATTAATAGAGGCCTGCATTGAATTGGCTCTCTCCTGGTGTGTGATTGGGACTCAGTACCACTCCAGCTGGAACTAATAATAGCCTGATTGAATTGGCTCTTTCTGGTGTGTGTGTGGGACTCAGTACCACTACAGCTTGTATTAATAGAGGTCTGGATTGAATTGCCTCTTTCCTGGAGTGTGAGTGGTGCTCAGTGCCACTCCAAATGTTATTTATCGAGGCCTGGATTGAATTGACTCTCTCCCGGTGTGAGAGTGAGACTCAGTACCACTCCAGCTGGCATTAATGGAAGCCTGCATTGGATTGGCACTTTCCTGCTGTGTGAGTGGGGATCAGTACCACTGCAGCTGGTAGGGCGGCACAGTGGCGCAGTGGTTAGCATCGCAGCCGCACAGCTCCAGTGAACCGGGTTCAATTCTGGGTAATGCTTGTGCGGAGTTTGCAAGTTCTCCCTGTGTCTGCGTGGGTTTTCTCCGGGTGCTCCGGTTTCCTCCCACATGCCAAAAGACTTGCAGGTTGATAGGTTAATTGGCCATTATAAATTGCCCCTAGTATAGGTAGGTGGTAGGGATATATGTAGGGACAGGAGGGGATGTGATCGGAATATGGGATTAGTGTAGGATTAGTATAAATGGGTGGTTGATGGTCGGCACAGACTCGGTGGGCCGAAGGGCCTGTTTCAGTGCTGTATCTCTAAAACTATTCATAGAGGCCTGGATAGAATTGGCTCTTTCCTGCTGTGTGAGTGGGACTCAGTTCCCACTGCAGTCGCTCTAAATAGAGGCCTGGATTGAATTGGCACTTTCCTGCTGTGTGAGTGGGGATCAGTACCACTGCAGCTGGTATTAATAGAGGCCTGGATTGAATTGGCACTTTCCTGGTGTGTGAGTGGGGATTAGTACCACTCCAGCTGGTATTAATAGAGGCCTGTATTCAATTGTCTCTTAACTGGTGAGTGAGTGGGGCTCAGTACCACTGCAGCCGGTATTAATAGAGGTCTGGATTGAATTGCCTCTCTACCGGTGTGAGAGTGGGACTCAGTACCACTGCAGCCGGTATTAATAGAGGTCTGGATCGAAATTGCTCATTCCTAGTGTGTGAGTGGGACTCAGTACCACTCCATGTGGTATTAATAGAGGCCTGGATTGAATTGCCACTCTACCGGTGTGTGAGTGGGACTCAGTAACACACCAGCTGGTATTAATAGAGGTCTGGATTGAATTGCCACTCTACCGGTGTGTGAGTGGGACTCAGTCCCACTCCAGCTGGTATTAATAGAGGTCTGGATTGAATTGTCTCTTTCCTGGTGCTTCAGTGGGACTCAGTACAACTCCAGCTGGTATTAATAGAGGTCTGGATTTAATTGGCTCAGTCGATGTGTGTGTGTAAGACTCAGTACCACTCCAGTTGTTTTAATGGAGGCGTGGATTGAATTGGCACTTTCCTGGTAAGCGAGAGGGACTCAGTACCACTCCAGCTGGTATCAATACAGGCCTGGATTGAATTGGCTCTGTCCTGGTGCGTAAGTGTGACTCAGTACCACTCCAGCTGGAATTTATCGAGGCCTGGATTGAATTGACTCTCTCCCGGTGTGTGAGTGAGACTCAGTACCACTCCAGCTGGTATTAATAGAGGCCAGGATTGAATTGGCTCTTTCCTGTTGTGCGAGTTGGACTCAGTCGCACTGCAGTCGCTCGAAATATAAGCCTGGATTGAATTGGCACTTTCCTGCCGTGTGAGAGGGGATTAGTACCACTGCAGCTGGTATTAATAGAGGCCTGGATTGAATTGGCTCTTTCCTGGTGTGTGAGTTGGGCTCAGTACCACTCCAGCTGGTATTAATCGAGGTCTGGATTGAATTGGCTCTTTCCTGAGGTGTGAGTGGGACTCAGTACCACGCCAGCTGGTATTAATAGAGGTCTGGATTGAATTGGCTCCTTCCTGGTGAGTGAGTGGGGCTCAGTACCACTCCAGCTGGTATTAATAGAGGTCTGGTTTGAATTGGCTCATTCCTGGTGAGCGAGTGAGGCTCAGTACCACTCCAGCTGGTATTAATAGAGGTCTGGATTGAATTGGCATCCTTCCTGGTGTGTGATTGGGACTCCGAACCACTACAGCTGGTATTCATAGAGGTCTGGATTGAATTGGCTCTTAACTGATGTGTGAGCGGGACTCAGTCCCACTCCAGCTGGTATTAATAGAGGTCAGGATTGAATTGGCTCTTAACTGGTGTGTGAATGGGACTCAGTACCACTCCAGCTGGTATTAATAGAGGCCTGGATTGAATTGGCTCTGAACTGATGTGTGAGTGGGACTCAGTACCACTCCATCTGGTATTAATAGGGTTGGTATTGAAGTGTCTCTTTCCTGGTGTGTGATTGGGACTCAGTACCACTCCAGCTGGTATTAATAGAGATCTGGTTTGAATTTGCTCTTTCCTGGTGTGTGAGTGTAAATCAGAACCACTCCAGCTGGTATTAAAAGAGGTCTGGATTGAATTGGCACTTCTTGGTGTGTGTGTGGGACTCTATACCACTCCAGCTGGTATTAATAGAGGCTTGGATTGAATTGGCTCTTGCTGGTATCTGAAGGGGGCTCAGTACCATCCTGCCGGTATTATTAGAAGTCTGGATGGAATGGTCTCTTTCCTGGTGAGTCCGTGATAATCAGTACCACTCCAGCTGGTATTAATAGAGGCCTAGAATGAATTGGCTCTTTCTGGTGTTTGAGTGGGACACAGTGCCAGAACACCCGGTGTTAATAGAGTCCTGGAATGAACTGTCTCTTCTCTGCTGTGTGAGTGGGATTCAGTCCCACTCCAAATGTTATTAATAGAGGCCTGCATTGAATTGGCTCTCTCCTGGTGTGTGATTGGGACTCAGTACCACTCCAGCTGGAACTAATAATAGCCTGATTGAATTGGCTCTTTCTGGTGTGTGTGTGGGACTCAGTACCACTCCAGCTGGTATTAATAGAGGTCTGGATTGAATTGCCTCTTTCCTGGGGTGTGAGTGGTGCTCAGTGCCACTCCAAATGTTATTTATCGAGGCCTGGATTGAATTGACTCTCTCCCGGTGTGAGAGTGAGACTCAGTACCACTCCAGCTGGCATTAATGGAAGCCTGCATTGGATTGGCACTTTCCTGCTGTGTGAGTGGGGATCAGTACCACTGCAGCTGGTAGGGCGGCACAGTGGCGCAGTGGTTAGCATCGCAGCCGCACAGCTCCAGTGAACCGGGTTCAATTCTGGGTACTGCCTGTGCGGAGTTTGCAAGTTCTCCCTGTGTCTGCGTGGGTTTTCTCCGGGTGCTCCGGTTTCCTCCCACATGCCAAAAGACTTGCAGGTTGATAGGTTAATTGGCCATTATAAATTGCCCCTAGTATAGGTAGGTGGTAGGGATATATGTAGGGACAGGAGGGGATGTGATCGGAATATGGGATTAGTGTAGGATTAGTATAAATGGGTGGTTGATGGTCGGCACAGACTCGGTGGGCCGAAGGGCCTGTTTCAGTGCTGTATCTCTAAAACTATTCATAGAGGCCTGGATAGAATTGGCTCTTTCCTGCTGTGTGAGTGGGACTCAGTTCCCACTGCAGTCGCTCTAAATAGAGGCCTGGATTGAATTGGCACTTTCCTGCTGTGTGAGTGGGGATCAGTACCACTGCAGCTGGTATTAATAGAGGCCTGGATTGAATTGGCACTTTCCTGGTGTGTGAGTGGGGATTAGTACCACTCCAGCTGGTATTAATAGAGGCCTGTATTGAATTGTCTCTTAACTGGTGAGTGAGTGGGGCTCAGTACCACTGCAGCCGGTATTAATAGAGGTCTGGATTGAATTGCCTCTCTACCGGTGTGAGAGTGGGACTCAGTACCACTGCAGCCGGTATTAATTGAGGTCTGGATCGAAATTGCTCATTCCTAGTGTGTGAGTGGGACTCAGTACCACTCCATGTAGTATTAATAGAGGCCTGGATTGAATTGCCACTCTACCGGTGTGTGAGTGGGACTCAGTAACACACCAGCTGGTATTAATAGAGGTCTGGATTGAATTGCCACTCTACCGGTGTGTGAGTGGGACTCAGTCCCACTCCAGCTGGTATTAATAGAGGTCTGGATTGAATTGTCTCTTTCCTGGTGCTTCAGTGGGACTCAGTACAACTCCAGCTGGTATTAATAGAGGTCTGGATTTAATTGGCTCTGTCGATGTGTGTGTGAGACTCAGTACCACTCCAGTTGTTTTAATGGAGGCGTGGATTGAATTGGCACTTTCCTGGTAAGCGAGAGGGACTCAGTACCACTCCAGCTGGTATCAATACAGGCCTGGATTGAATTGGCTCTGTCCTGGTGCGTAAGTGTGACTCAGTACCACTCCAGCTGGAATTTATCGAGGCCTGGATTGAATTGACTCTCTCCCGGTGTGTGAGTGAGTCTCAGTACCACTCCAGCTGGTATTAATGGAAGCCTGGATTGAATTGGCTCTTTCATGATGTGTGAGTGGGACTCAGTTCCCACTGCAGTCGCACTAAATAGAGGCCTGGATTGAATTGACTCTCTCCCGGTGTGTGAGTGAGACTCAGTACCACTCCAGCTGGTATTAATGGAAGCCTGGATTGAATTGGCTCTTTCCTTGTGTGTGAGTGGGACGCGGTTCCCACTGCAGTCGCACTAAATAGAGGCCTGGATTGAATTGGCACTTTCCTGCTGTGTGAGTGGGGATCAGTACCACTGCAGCTGGTATTAATAGAGGCCAGGATTGAATTGGCTCTTTCCTGTTGTGTGAGTTGGACTCAGTCGCACTGCAGTCGCTCGAAATAGAAGCCTGGTTTGAATTGGCACTTTCCTGCCGTGTGAGAGGGGATTAGTACCACTGCAGCTGGTATTAATAGAGGCCTGGATTGAATTGGCTCTTTCCTGGTGTGTGAGTTGGGCTCAGTACCACTCCAGCTGGTATTAATAGAGGTCTGCATTGAATTGGCTCTTTCCTGAGGTGTGAGTGGGACTCAGTGCAACTCCAGCTGGTATTAATAGAGGTCTGGATTGAGTTGGCTCTTTCCTGGTGTTTGAGTGGGACTCAGTACCACTGCAGCTGGTATTAATAGAGGTCTGGATTGATTTGTCTGTTGCCTGGTGTTTGAGTGGGACTCAGTACCACTCCAGCTGGTATTAATAGAGGTCTGAAATGAATTGGCTCCTTCCTGGTGAGTGAGTGGGGCTCAGTACCACTCCAGCTGGTATTAATGGAGGTCTGGTTTGAATTGGCTCATTCCTGGTGAGCGAGTGGGGCTCAGTACCACTCCAGCTGGTATTAATAGAGGTCAGGATTGAATTGGCTCTTAACTGGTGTGTGAATGGGACTCAGTACCACTCCAGCTGGTATTAATAGAGGCCTGGATTGAATTGGCTCTGAACTGATGTGTGAGTGGGACTCAGTACCACTCCATCTGGTATTAATAGGGTTGGGATTGAAGTGGCTCTTTCCTGGTGTGTGATTGGGACTCAGTACCACTCCAGCTGGTATTAATAGAGATCTGGTTTGAATTTGCTCTTTCCTGGTGTGTGAGTGTAAATCAGAACCACTCCAGCTGGTATTAAAAGAGGTCTGGATAGAATTGGCACTTCTTGGTGTGTGTGGGGGACTCAGTACCACTCCAGCTGGTATTAATAGAGGCTTGGATTGAATTGGCTCTTGCTGGTGCCTGAAAGGGGCTCAGTACCATCCTGCTGGTATTATTAGAAGTCTGGATGGAATGGTCTCTTTCCTGGTGTGTCCGTGAGAATCAGTACCACTCCAGCTGGTATTAATAGAGGCCTAGAATGAATTGGCTCTTTCTGGTGTTTGAGTGGGACACAGTGCCAGAACACCCGGTGTTAATAGAGTCCTGGAATGAACTGTCTCTTCTCTGCTGTGTGAGTGGGATTCAGTCCCACTCCAAATGTTATTAATAGAGGCCTGCATTGAATTGGCTCTCTCCTGGTGTGTGATTGGGATTCAGTACCACTCCAGCTGGAACTAATAATAGCCTGATTGAATTGGCTCTTTCTGGTGTGTGTGTGGGACTCAGTACCACTCCAGCTGGTATTAATAGAGGTCTGGATTGAATTGCCTCTTTCCTGGAGTGTGAGTGGTGCTCAGTGCCACTCCAAATGTTATTTATCGAGGCCTGGATTGAATTGACTCTCTCCCGGTGTGAGAGTGAGACTCAGTACCACTCCAGCTGTCATTAATGGAAGCCTGGATTGGATTGGCACTTTCCTGCTGTGTGAGTGGGGATCAGTACCACTGCAGCTGGTAGGGCGGCACAGTGGCGCAGTGGTTAGCATCGCAGCCGCACAGCTCCAGTGAACCGGGTTCAATTCTGGGTACTGCCTGTGCGGAGTTTGCAAGTTCTCCCTGTGTCTGCGTGGGTTTTCTCCGGGTGCTCCGGTTTCCTCCCACATGCCAAAAGACTTGCAGGTTGATAGGTTAATTGGCCATTATAAATTGCCCCTAGTATAGGTAGGTGGTAGGGATATATGTAGGGACAGGAGGGGATGTGATCGGAATATGGGATTAGTGTAGGATTAGTATAAATGGGTGGTTGATGGTCGGCACAGACTCGGTGGGCCGAAGGGCCTGTTTCAGTGCTGTATCTCTAAAACTATTCATAGAGGCCTGGATAGAATTGGCTCTTTCCTGCTGTGTGAGTGGGACTCAGTTCCCACTGCAGTCGCTCTAAATAGAGGCCTGGATTGAATTGGCACTTTCCTGCTGTGTGAGTGGGGATCAGTACCACTGCAGCTGGTATTAATAGAGGCCTGGATTGAATTGGCACTTTCCTGGTGTGTGAGTGGGGATTAGTACCACTCCAGCTGGTATTAATAGAGGCCTGTATTGAATTGTCTCTCTACCGGTGTGAGAGTGGGACTCAGTACCACTGCAGCCGGTATTAATAGAGGTCTGGATCGAAATTGCTCATTCCTAGTGTGTGAGTGGGACTCAGTACCACTCCATGTGGTATTAATAGAGGCCTGGATTGAATTGCCACTCTACCGGTGTGTGAGTGGGACTCAGTAACACACCAGCTGGTATTAATAGAGGTCTGGATTGAATTGCCACTCTACCGGTGTGTGAGTGGGACTCAGTCCCACTCCAGCTGGTATTAATAGAGGTCTGGATTGAATTGTCTCTTTCCTGGTGCTTCAGTGGGACTCAGTACAACTCCAGCTGGTATTAATAGAGGTCTGGATTTAATTGGCTCTGTCGATGTGTGTGTGTAAGACTCAGTACCACTCCAGTTGTTTTAATGGAGGCGTGGATTGAATTGGAACTTTCCTGGTAAGCGAGAGGGACTCAGTACCACTCCAGCTGGTATCAATACAGGCCTGGATTGAATTGGCTCTGTCCTGGTGCGTAAGTGTGACTCAGTACCACTCCAGCTGGAATTTATCGAGGCCTGGATTGAATTGACTCTCTCCCTGTGTGTGAGTGAGACTCAGTACCACTCCAGCTGGTATTAATGGAAGCCTGGATTGAATTGGCTCTTTCCTGGTGTGTGAGTGGGACGCGGTTCCCACTGCAGTCGCACTAAATAGAGGCCTGGATTGAATTGGCACTTTCCTGCTGTGTGAGTGGGGATCAGTACCACTGCAGCTGGTATTAATAGAGGCCAGGATTGAATTGGCTCTTTCCTGTTGTGTGAGTTGGACTCAGTCGCACTGCAGTCGCTCTAAATAGAAGCCTGGATTGAATTGGCACTTTCCTGCCGTGTGAGAGGGGATTAGTACCACTGCAGCTTGTATTAATACAGGCCTGGATTGAATTGGCTCTTTCCTGAGGCGTGAGTGGGACTCAGTGCAACTCCAGCTGGTATTAATAGAGGCCTGCATTGAATTGTCTCTTAACTGGTGAGTGAGTGGGGCTCAGTACCACTCCAGCTGGTATTAATAGAGGCCTGGATTGAATTGGCACTTTCCTGGTGTGTGAGTGGGGATCAGTACCACTGCAGCTGGAATTAATAGAGGCCTGGATTGAATTGCCTCTCTACCGGTGTGAGAGTGGGACTCAGTACCACTGCAGCCGGTATTAATAGAGGTCTGGATCGAAATTGCTCTTTCCTGGTGTGTGAGTGGGACTCAGTACCACTCCAGCTGGTATTAATAGAGGCCTGGATTGAATTGCCTCTCTACCGGCGTGTGAGTGGGACTCAGTAACACTCCAGCTGGTATTAATAGAGGTCTGGATTGAATTGTCTCTTTCCTTGTGTGTGAGTGGGACTCAGTTCCCACTGCAGTCGCTCTAAATAGAGGCCTGGATTTAATTGGCACTTTCCTGCTGTGTGAGTGGGGATCAGTACCACTGCAGCTGGTATTAATAGAGGCCTGGATTGAATAGCCTCTTTCCTGGAGTGTGAGTGGTGCTCAGTGCCACTCCAAATGTTATTTATCGAGGCCTGGATTGAATTGACTCTCTCCCGGTGTGAGAGTGAGACTCAGTACCACTCCAGCTGTCATTAATGGAAGCCTGGATTGGATTGGCACTTTCCTGCTGTGTGAGTGGGGATCAGTACCACTGCAGCTGGTAGGGCGGCACAGTGGCGCAGTGGTTAGCATCGCAGCCGCACAGCTCCAGTGAACCGGGTTCAATTCTGGGTACTGCCTGTGCGGAGTTTGCAAGTTCTCCCTGTGTCTGCGTGGGTTTTCTCCGGGTGCTCCGGTTTCCTCCCACATGCCAAAAGACTTGCAGGTTGATAGGTTAATTGGCCATTATAAATTGCCCCTAGTATAGGTAGGTGGTAGGGATATATGTAGGGACAGGAGGGGATGTGATCGGAATATGGGATTAGTGTAGGATTAGTATAAATGGGTGGTTGATGGTCGGCACAGACTCGGTGGGCCGAAGGGCCTGTTTCAGTGCTGTATCTCTAAAACTATTCATAGAGGCCTGGATAGAATTGGCTCTTTCCTGCTGTGTGAGTGGGACTCAGTTCCCACTGCAGTCGCTCTAAATAGAGGCCTGGATTGAATTGGCACTTTCCTGCTGTGTGAGTGGGGATCAGTACCACTGCAGCTGGTATTAATAGAGGCCTGGATTGAATTGGCACTTTCCTGGTGTGTGAGTGGGGATTAGTACCACTCCAGCTGGTATTAATAGAGGCCTGTATTGAATTGTCTCTCTACCGGTGTGAGAGTGGGACTCAGTACCACTGCAGCCGGTATTAATAGAGGTCTGGATCGAAATTGCTCATTCCTAGTGTGTGAGTGGGACTCAGTACCACTCCATGTGGTATTAATAGAGGCCTGGATTGAATTGCCACTCTACCGGTGTGTGAGTGGGACTCAGTAACACACCAGCTGGTATTAATAGAGGTCTGGATTGAATTGCCACTCTACCGGTGTGTGAGTGGGACTCAGTCCCACTCCAGCTGGTATTAATAGAGGTCTGGATTGAATTGTCTCTTTCCTGGTGCTTCAGTGGGACTCAGTACAACTCCAGCTGGTATTAATAGAGGTCTGGATTTAATTGGCTCTGTCGATGTGTGTGTGTAAGACTCAGTACCACTCCAGTTGTTTTAATGGAGGCGTGGATTGAATTGGAACTTTCCTGGTAAGCGAGAGGGACTCAGTACCACTCCAGCTGGTATCAATACAGGCCTGGATTGAATTGGCTCTGTCCTGGTGCGTAAGTGTGACTCAGTACCACTCCAGCTGGAATTTATCGAGGCCTGGATTGAATTGACTCTCTCCCTGTGTGTGAGTGAGACTCAGTACCACTCCAGCTGGTATTAATGGAAGCCTGGATTGAATTGGCTCTTTCCTGGTGTGTGAGTGGGACGCGGTTCCCACTGCAGTCGCACTAAATAGAGGCCTGGATTGAATTGGCACTTTCCTGCTGTGTGAGTGGGGATCAGTACCACTGCAGCTGGTATTAATAGAGGCCAGGATTGAATTGGCTCTTTCCTGTTGTGTGAGTTGGACTCAGTCGCACTGCAGTCGCTCTAAATAGAAGCCTGGATTGAATTGGCACTTTCCTGCCGTGTGAGAGGGGATTAGTACCACTGCAGCTTGTATTAATAGAGGCCTGGATTGAATTGGCTCTTTCCTGAGGTGTGAGTGGGACTCAGTGCAACTCCAGCTGGTATTAATAGAGGCCTGCATTGAATTGTCTCTTAACTGGTGAGTGAGTGGGGCTCAGTACCACTCCAGCTGGTATTAATAGAGGCCTGGATTGAATTGGCACTTTCCTGGTGTGTGAGTGGGGATCAGTACCACTGCAGCTGGAATTAATAGAGGCCTGGATTGAATTGCCTCTCTACCGGTGTGAGAGTGGGACTCAGTACCACTGCAGCCGGTATTAATAGAGGTCTGGATCGAAATTGCTCTTTCCTGGTGTGTGAGTGGGACTCAGTACCACTCCAGCTGGTATTAATAGAGGCCTGGATTGAATTGCCTCTCTACCGGTGTGTGAGTGGGACTCAGTAACACTCCAGCTGGTATTAATAGAGGTCTGGATTGAATTGTCTCTTTCCTTGTGTGTGAGTGGGACTCAGTTCCCACTGCAGTCGCTCTAAATAGAGGCCTGGATTTAATTGGCACTTTCCTGCTGTGTGAGTGGGGATCAGTACCACTGCAGCTGGTATTAATAGAGGCCTGGATTGAATAGCCTCTTTCCTGGAGTGTGAGTGGTGCTCAGTGCCACTCCAAATGTTATTTATCGAGGCCTGGATTGAATTGACTCTCTCCCAGTGTGAGAGTGAGACTCAGTACCACTCCAGCTGTCATTAATGGAAGCCTGGATTGGATTGGCACTTTCCTGCTGTGTGAGTGGGGATCAGTACCACTGCAGCTGGTAGGGCGGCACAGTGGCGCAGTGGTTAGCATCGCAGCCGCACAGCTCCAGTGAACCGGGTTCAATTCTGGGTACTGCCTGTGCGGAGTTTGCAAGTTCTCCCTGTGTCTGCGTGGGTTTTCTCCGGGTGCTCCGGTTTCCTCCCACATGCCAAAAGACTTGCAGGTTGATAGGTTAATTGGCCATTATAAATTGCCCCTAGTATAGGTAGGTGTTAGGGATATATGTAGGGACAGGAGGGGATGTGATCGGAATATGGGATTAGTGTAGGATTAGTATAAATGGGTGGTTGATGGTCGGCACAGACTCGGTGGGCCGAAGGGCCTGTTTCAGTGCTGTATCTCTAAAACTATTCATAGAGGCCTGGATAGAATTGGCTCTTTCCTGCTGTGTGAGTGGGACTCAGTTCCCACTGCAGTCGCTCTAAATAGAGGCCTGGATTGAATTGGCACTTTCCTGCTGTGTGAGTGGGGATCAGTACCACTGCAGCTGGTATTAATAGAGGCCTGGATTGAATTGGCACTTTCCTGGTGTGTGAGTGGGGATTAGTACCACTCCAGCTGGTATTAATAGAGGCCTGTATTGAATTGTCTCTCTACCGGTGTGAGAGTGGGACTCAGTACCACTGCAGCCGGTATTAATAGAGGTCTGGATCGAAATTGCTCATTCCTAGTGTGTGAGTGGGACTCAGTACCACTCCATGTGGTATTAATAGAGGCCTGGATTGAATTGCCACTCTACCGGTGTGTGAGTGGGACTCAGTAACACACCAGCTGGTATTAATAGAGGTCTGGATTGAATTGCCACTCTACCGGTGTGTGAGTGGGACTCAGTCCCACTCCAGCTGGTATTAATAGAGGTCTGGATTGAATTGTCTCTTTCCTGGTGCTTCAGTGGGACTCAGTACAACTCCAGCTGGTATTAATAGAGGTCTGGATTTAATTGGCTCTGTCGATGTGTGTGTGTAAGACTCAGTACCACTCCAGTTGTTTTAATGGAGGCGTGGATTGAATTGGAACTTTCCTGGTAAGCGAGAGGGACTCAGTACCACTCCAGCTGGTATCAATACAGGCCTGGATTGAATTGGCTCTGTCCTGGTGCGTAAGTGTGACTCAGTACCACTCCAGCTGGAATTTATCGAGGCCTGGATTGAATTGACTCTCTCCCTGTGTGTGAGTGAGACTCAGTACCACTCCAGCTGGTATTAATGGAAGCCTGGATTGAATTGGCTCTTTCCTGGTGTGTGAGTGGGACGCGGTTCCCACTGCAGTCGCACTAAATAGAGGCCTGGATTGAATTGGCACTTTCCTGCTGTGTGAGTGGGGATCAGTACCACTGCAGCTGGTATTAATAGAGGCCAGGATTGAATTGGCTCTTTCCTGTTGTGTGAGTTGGACTCAGTCGCACTGCAGTCGCTCTAAATAGAAGCCTGGATTGAATTGGCACTTTCCTGCCGTGTGAGAGGGGATTAGTACCACTGCAGCTTGTATTAATAGAGGCCTGGATTGAATTGGCTCTTTCCTGAGGTGTGAGTGGGACTCAGTGCAACTCCAGCTGGTATTAATAGAGGCCTGCATTGAATTGTCTCTTAACTGGTGAGTGAGTGGGGCTCAGTACCACTCCAGCTGGTATTAATAGAGGCCTGGATTGAATTGGCACTTTCCTGGTGTGTGAGTGGGGATCAGTACCACTGCAGCTGGAATTAATAGAGGCCTGGATTGAATTGCCTCTCTACCGGTGTGAGAGTGGGACTCAGTACCACTGCAGCCGGTATTAATAGAGGTCTGGATCGAAATTGCTCTTTCCTGGTGTGTGAGTGGGACTCAGTACCACTCCAGCTGGTATTAATAGAGGCCTGGATTGAATTGCCTCTCTACCGGTGTGTGAGTGGGACTCAGTAACACTCCAGCTGGTATTAATAGAGGTCTGGATTGAATTGTCTCTTTCCTTGTGTGTGAGTGGGACTCAGTTCCCACTGCAGTCGCTCTAAATAGAGGCCTGGATTTAATTGGCACTTTCCTGCTGTGTGAGTGGGGATCAGTACCACTGCAGCTGGTATTAATAGAGGCCTGGATTGAATAGCCTCTTTCCTGGTGTGTGAGTGGGGCTCAGTACTACTCTAGCTGGTATTAATAGAGGTCTGGATTGAATTGGCTCTTTCCTGGTGGGTGAATGGGGCTCAGTACCACTCCAGCTGGTATTAATAGAGGTCTGGATTGAATTGGCTCCTTCCTGGTGTGTGAGTGGTGCTCAGTACCTCTCCAGCTGGTGTTAATAAGAGGGTTGGATTGTGTTGGCCCTTTCTTGGTGTATATGTGAGACCCAGTGCCACTCCAGCTGGTATTCATCGAGGTCTGGAATGATTTTGCTCTTTCCGGATGTGTAAGTGAGACTCAGTGCCATTCCAGCTTGTATTCATCGAGGTCTGGATTGAGTTGGCTATTTTCTGGTGGCTGAGTGGGACTCAGAATCATTCGAGTTGGTGGTAAAAGAGGTCTGGATTGAATTGGCTCTTTCCTGGTCTGTGAGTTGGACTCGGTACCACTCCAGCTGGTATTAATAGAGATCTGGATTGGATTGGCACTTTCCTGGTGTGAGTGGGACTCGGTGCCACTCCAGCTGGTATTAATAGAGGCCTGTATTGAATTGGGTCTTCCCTGGTGTGTGAGTGGTACTCAGTACCACGTCAGCTGGTATTAATAGAGGCCTGTATTGAATTGGGTCTTCCCTGGTGTTTGAGTGGCACTCAGTACCACTCCAGCGGGTATTAATAGAGGCCTGGTTTCAATTGTCTCTTTCCTGGTGTGTGAGTGGGACTCAGCCCCACTCCAGCTGGTATTAATAGAGGCCTTGATTGAATTGGCTCTTTCATGATGAGTGAGTGAGGCTCAGTACCACTCCAGCTTGTATTCATAGAGGCCTGGATTAATTGGCTCTTTCCTGGTGTGTGAGTGGTACTCAGTACCACTTCAGCTGGTATTAATAAGAGGTCTGGATTGAATTTGCGCTTTCCTCGTGTTTGAGTGGTACTCAGTACCACTCCAGCTGGTATTAATAGAGGCCTGGATTGAATTGGCTCTTTCCCTGGTGTGTGAGTGGGACCCAGTACGACTCCAGCTGGTATTAATAGAGACCTAGATTGAATTGGCACTTTCCTGGTGTGTGAATGGGACTCAGTTCCACTCCAGCTGGTATTAATAGAGGCCTGGATTGAATTGCCTCTTTCCTGGGTGTGAGTGGGACTCAGTACCTCTCCAGCTGGTATTAATGGAAACCTGGTTTGAATTGCCTCTATCCTGGTGTGTGAGTGTGACTCAGTCCCACTCCAGCTGCTGTTAATGGAGGCGTGGATTGAATTGGCACTTTCACGGTCTGCGAGAGGGACTCAGTACCACTCCAGCTGGTATTAATCGAGGTCTGGATTGAATTGGCTATTTCCTGGTGTGAGAGTGGGGTTCTGTACAACTCCAGCTGATATTAATAGAGGTCTGGATTGAATTCTCTCTTCCCTGACGTGTGAGTGGGGCTCAGTACCTCTCCAGCTGGTATTAATAAGAGGTCTGCATTGAATTCTCTCTTCCCTGGTGTGTGAGTGGGGCTCAGTACCTCTCCAGCTGGTATTAATAAGAGGTCTGCATTGAATTCTCTCTTCCCTGGTGTGTGAGTGGGGCTCAGTACCTCTCCAGCTGGTATTAATAAGAGGTCTGGATTGAATGGGCTCTGTCCTGGTGTTTGTGTAAGACTCAGTCCCACTCCAGCTGGTATTAATGGAGGCGTGGATTGAACTGGCACTTTCCTGGTAAGCGAGAGGGACTCAGTACCACTCCAGCTGGTATCCATAGAGGCCTGGATTGAATTGGCTCTGTCCTGGTGCGTAAGTGGGACTCAGTACCACTCCAGCTGGAATTTATCGAGGCCTGGATTGAATTGACTCTCTCCCGGTGTGTGAGTGAGACTCAGTACCACTCCAGCTGGTATTAATGGAGGCCTGGATTGAATTGGCTATTTCCTGCTGTGTGAGTGGGGATCAGTACCACTGCAGCTGGTATTCATGGAGGCCTGGATTGAATTGGCTCTTTCCTGGTGTGTGAGTGGGACTCAGTCGCACTGCAGTCGCTCTAAATAGCGGCCTGGATTGAATTGGCACTTTCCTGCTGTGTGCGTGGGGCTCAGTACCACTCCAGCTGGTATTAATAGAGGTCTGGATTGAATTGGCTCTTTACTGAGGTGTGCGTGGGACTCAGTGCAACTCTAGCTGGCATTAACAGAGGCCTGTATTGAATTTTCTCTTAACTGGCGAGTGAGTGGGGCTCAGTACCACTCCAGCTGGTATTAATAGAGGCCTGGATTGAATTGGCACTTACCTGCTGTGTGAGTGGGGATTAGTACCACTGCAGCTGGGATTAATAGAGGTCTGGATTGAATTGGCTCTTCCCTGAGGTGTGAGTGGGACTCAGTGCAACTCCAGCTGGTATTAATAGAGGCCTGTATTGAATTGTCTCTTAACTGGTGAGTGAGTGGGGCTCAGTACCACTCCAGCTGGTATTAATAGAGGCCTGGATTGAATTGGCACTTTCCTGGTGTGTGAGTGGGGATCAGTACCACTGCAGCTGGTATTAATAGAGGCCTGGATTGAATTGCCTCTCTACCGGTGTGTGAGTGAGACTCAGTAACACTGCAGCTGGTATTAATGGAAGCCTGGATTGAATTGGCTCCTTCATGATGTGTGAGTGGGACTCAGTTCCCACTGCAGTCGCTCTAAATAGAGGCCTGGATTGAATTGGCACTTTCCTGCTGTGTGAGTGGGGATCAGTACCACTGCAGCTGGTATTCATAGAGGCTTGGATTGAATTGGCTCTTTCGTGGTGTGTGAGTGGGACTCAGTCGCACTGCAGTCGCACTAAATAGAGGCCAGGATTGAATTGGCACTTTCCTGCTGTGTGAGTGGGGATCAGTACCACTGCAGCTGGTATTAATAGAGGCCTGGATTGAATTGGCTCTTTCCTGGTGTTTGAGTGGGGCTCAGTACCACTCCAGCTGTTATTAATAGAGGTCTGGATTGAATTGGCTCTTTCCTGAGGTGTGAGTGGGACTCAGTGCAACTCCAGCTGGCATTAACAGAGGCCTGTATTGAATTGTCTCTTAACTGGTGAGTGAGTGGGGCTCAGTACCACTCCTGCTGGTATTAATAGAAGCCTGGATTGAATTGGCACTTTCCTGCTGTGTGAGTGGGGATTAGTACCACTGCAGCTGGGATTAATAGAGGCCTGGATTGCATTGGCTCTTTCCTGGTATGTGAATGGGGCTCAGTACCACTCCAGCTGGTATTAATAGAGGTCTGGATTGAATTGGCTCTTTCCTGAGGTGTGAGTGGGACTCAGTGCAACTCCAGCTGGTATTAATAGAGGCCTGTATTGAATTGTCTCTTAACTGGTGAGTGAGTGGGGCTCAGTACCACTCCAGCTGGTATTAATAGAGGCCTGGATTGAATTGGCACTTTCCTGGTGTGTGAGTGGGGATCAGTACCACTGCAGCTGGAATTAATAGAGGCCTGGATTGAATTGCCTCTCTACCGGTGTGAGAGTGGGACTCAGTACCACTGCAGCCGGTATTAATAGAGGTCTGGATCGAAATTGCTCTTTCCTGGTGTGTGTGTGGGACTCAGTACCACTCCAGCTGGTATTAATAGAGGCCTGGATTGAATTGCCTCTCTACCGGTGTGTGAGTGGGACTCAGTAACACTCCAGCTGGTATTAATAGAGGCCTGTATTGAATTGTCTCTTAACTGGCGAGTGAGTGGGGCTCAGTACCACTCCAGCTGGTATTAATAGAGGCCTGGATTGAATTGGCACTTTCCTGGTGTGAGTGGGGATTAGTAACACTGCAGCTGGGATTAATAGAGGCCTGGATTGAATTGGCTTTCTCCCGGTGTGTGAGTGAGTCTCAGTACCAATCCAGCTGGTATTAATGGAAGCCTGGATTGAATTGGCACTTTCATGATGTGTGAGTGGGGATCAGTACCACTCCAGCTGGTATTAATAGTGGTCTGGATCGAATTGGCTTTCTCCCGGTGTGTGAGTGGGGCTCAGTACCACTCCAGCTGTTATTAATAGAGGTCTGGATTGAATTGGCTCTTTCCTGAGGTGTGAGTGGGACTCAGTGCAACTCCAGCTGGCAGTAACAGAGTCCTGTATTGAATTGTCTCTTCACTGGTGAGTGAGTGGGGCTCAGTACCACTCCAGCTGGTATTAATAGAGGCCTGGATTGAATTGGCACTTTCCTGCTGTGTGAGTGGGGATTAGTACCACTGCAGCTGGGATTAATAGAGGCCTGGATTGAATTGGCTCTTTCCTGGTATGTGAATGGGGCTCAGTACCACTCCAGCTTGTATTAATAGAGGTCCGGATTGAATTGGCTCTTTCCTGAGGTGTGAGTGGGACTCAGTGCAACTCCAGCTGGTATTAATAGAGGCCTGTATTGAATTGTCTCTTAACTGGTGAGTGAGTGGGGCTCAGTACCACTCCAGCTGGTATTAAAAGAGGCCTGGATTGAATTGGCACTTTCCTGGTGTGTGAGTGGGGATCAGTACCACTGCAGCCGGAATTAATAGAGGCCTGGATTGAATTGCCTCTCTACCGGTGTGAGAGTGGGACTCAGTACCACTGCAGCCGGTATTAATAGAGGTCTGGATCGAAATTGATCTTTCCTGGTGTGTGTGTGGGACTCAGTACCACTCCAGCTGGTATTAATAGAGGCCTGGATTGAATTGCCTCTCTACCGGTGTGTGAGTGGGACTCAGTAGCACTCCAGCTGGTATTAATAGTGGTCTGGATTGAATTGTCTCTTTCCTGGTGTGTGACTGGGACTCAGTTCCCACTGCAGTTGCTCTAAATAGAGGCCTGGATTGATTGGCACTTTCCTGCTGTGTGAGTGGGGATCAGTACCACTGCAGCTGGTATTAATAGAGGCCTGGATTGAATTGCCTCTTTTCTGGTGTGTGAGTGGGTCTCAGTACCAATCCAGCTGGTATTAATAGAGGTCTGGATTGAATTGGCACTTTCCTGGTGTGTGAGTGGGGATTATTACCACTGCAGCTGGGATTAATAGAGGCCTGGATTGAATTGGCTTTCTCCCGGTGTGTGAGTGAGTCTCAGTACCAATCCAGCTGGTATTAATGGAAGCCTGGATTGAATTGGCACTTTCATGATGTGTGAGTGGGACTCAGTTCCCACTGCAGTCGCTCTAAATAGAGGCCTGGATTGAATTGGCTCTTTCTTGGTGTGTGAGTGGGACTCAGTCGCACTGCAGTCGCTCTAAATAGCGGCCTGGATTGAATTGGGACTTTCCTGCTGTGTGAGTGGGGATCAGTACCACTGCAGCTGGTATTAATGGAGGCCTGGATTGAATTGGCTCTTTCCTGGTGTGTGAGTGGGGCTCAGTACCACTCCAGCTGGTATTAATAGTGGTCTGGATTGAATTGGCTCTTTCCTGAGGTGTGAGTGGCACTCAGTCGCACTGCAGTCGCACTAAATAGAGGCCTGGATTGAATTGGCTCTTTCCTGGTGTGTGAGTGGGGCTCAGTACCACTCCAGCTGTTATTAATAGAGGCCTGGATTGAACTGGCACTTTCCTGGTGTGTGAGTGGGGATTAGTACCTCTGCAGCTGGGATTAATAGAGGCCTGGATTGAATTGGCTCTTTACTGGTATGTGAATGGGGCTCAGTACCACTCCAGCTGGTATTAATAGAGGACTGGATTGAATTGGCTCTTTCCTGAGGTGTGAGTGGGGCTCAGTACCACTCCAGCTGGTATTAATAGTGGTCTGGATTGAATTGGCTCTTTCCTGAGGTGTGAGTGGCACTCAGTCGCACTGCAGTCGCACTAAATAGAGGCCTGGATTGAATTGGCTCTTTCCTGGTGTGTGAGTGGGGCTCAGTACCACTCCAGCTGTTATTAATAGAGGCCTGGATTGAACTGGCACTTTCCTGGTGTGTGAGTGGGGATTAGTACCTCTGCAGCTGGTATTAATAGAGGCCTGTATTGAATTGTCTCTTAACTGGTGAGTGATTGGGGCTCAGTACTACTCCAGCTGGTATTAATAGAGGTCTGGATTGAATTGCCTCTCTACCGGTGTGAGAGTGGGACTCAGTACCACTGCAGCTGGTATTAATAGAGGTCTGGATTGAATTGTCTCTTAACTGGTTAGTGAGTGGGGCTCAGTACCACTCCAGCTGGTACTAATAGAGGCCTGGATTGAATTGTCTCTTGACTGGTGAGTGAGTGGGGCTCGGTACCACTCCAGCTGGTATTGATAGAGGTCTGGATTGAATTGGCTCATTCCTGGTGTGTGAGTGGGACTCAGTGCAACTCCAGCTGGTATTAATAGAGGCCTGGATTGAATTTGCGCATTCCTGGTGTTTGAGTGGCACTCAGTACCACTCCAGCTGGTATTAATGGAGGCCTGGATTGAATTGCCTCTCTCCTGGTGTGTGAGTGGGACTCAGTACCACTCCAGCGGGTAATAATAGAGGCGTGGTTTCAATTGCCTCTTTCCTGGGTGTGAGTGGGACTCAGTACCTCTCCAGCTGGTATTAATGGAAACCTGGTTTGAATTGGCTCTATCCTGGTGTGTGAGTGGGACTCAGTCCCACTCCAGTCGCTCTAAATAGAGGCCTGGATTGAATTGGCTCTTTCCTAGTGTGTGAGGGGGGATCAGTACCACGGCAGCTGGTATTAATAGAGGCCTTGATTGAATTGGCTCTTTCATGATGTGTGAGTGGGACTCAGTACCACTTCAGCTGGTATTAATGGAGGTCTGGTTTGAATTGGCTCTTTCCTGATGTGTGAGTGGGACTCAGTACCACTCCAGCTGGTATTAATAGTGGCCTGGATTGAATTCGCAATTTCCTGAGGTGTGAGTGGGACTCAGTGCAACTCCAGCTGGTATGAATAGAGGCCTGTATTGAATTGCCTCTTAACGGATGAGTGAGTGGGGCTCAGTACCACTCCAGCTGGTATTAATATATGCGTGGATTGAATTGGCACTTTCCTGGAGTGAGAGTGGGACTCAGTACCACTGCAGCCGGTATTAATAGAGGTCTGGATCGAATTTGCTCTTTCCTGGTGTGTGAGTGGGACTCAGTACCACTCCAGCTGGTATTAATAGAGGTCTGGATTGAATTGTATCTTTCCTGGTGTTTCAGTGGGACTCAGTACCACTTCCGGTGGTATTAATAGAGGCCTGGATTGAATTGGCAACTTCCTGGTGTGTGAGTGGGGATTAGTACCACTGCAGCTGTTATTAATGGAGGCCTGGATTGAATTAGCTCTCTACCGGTGTGAGAGTGGGACTCAGTACCACTCCAGCTGGTATTAATAGAGGTCTGGATTGAATTGGCTCCTTCCCGGTGTTTCAATGGGACTCAGTACCACTCCAGCTGGTATTCATCAAGGTCTGGAATGATTTTGCTCTTTCCTGATGTGTAAGCGAGATTCATTGCCATTCCAGCTTGTATTCATCGAGGTCTGGATTGAGTTGGCTATTTTCTGGTGGCTGAGTGGGACTCAGTATTATTCCAGTTGGTGGTAAAAGAGGTCTGGATTGAATTGGCTCTTTCCTGGTGTGTGAGTGGGATTCGGTACCACTCCAGCTGGTATTAATAGAGATCTGGATTGGATTGGCACTTTCCTGGTGTGAGTGGGACTCGGTGCCACTCCAGCTGGTATTGATAGAGGCCTGTATTGAATTGGGTCTTCCCTGGTGTGTGAGTGGGGATCAGTACCACTGCAGCTGGTATTAATAGAGGTCTGGATTAATTGGCTCTTTCCTGGTGAGTGAGTGGGGCTCAGTACCTCGTCAGCTGGTATTAATAAGAGGTCTGGATTGAATGTGCGCATTCCTGGTGTTTGAGTGGCACTCAGTACCACTCCAGCTGGTGTTAATGGAGGCCTGGATTGAATTGCCTCTCTCCTGGTGTGTGAGTGGGACTCAGTACCACTCCAGTGGGTATTAATGGAGGCCTGGTTTCAATTGTCTCTTTCCTGGTGTGTGAGTGGGACTCAGCCCCACTCCAGCTGGTATTAATAGAGGCCTTGATTGAATTGGCTCTTTCATGATGTGTGAGTGAGACTCAGTACCACTCCAGCTGGTATTAATAGAGGTCTGGATTAATTGGCTCTTTCCTGGTGTGTGAGTGGTACTCAGTACCACTCCAGCTGGTATTAATAGTGGCCTGGATTGAATTGGCTCTATCCTGGTGTGTGAGTGGGACTCAGTCCCACTCCAGTCGTTCTAAATAGAGGCCTGGATTGAATTGGCTCTTTCCTGGTGTGTGAGTGGGGCTCAGTACCACTCCAGCTGTTATTAATAGAGGCCTGGATTGAACTGGCACTTTCCTGGTGTGTGAGTGGGGATTAGTACCTCTGCAGCTGGGATTAATAGAGGCCTGGATTGAATTGGCTCTTTACTGGTATGTGAATGGGGCTCAGTACCACTCCAGCTGGTATTAATAGAGGTCTGGATTGAATTGGCTCTTTCCTGAGGTGTGAGTGGGACTCAGTGCAACTCCAGCTGGTATTAATAGAGGCCTGTATTGAATTGTCTCTTAACTGGTGAGTGATTGGGGCTCAGTACTACTCCAGCTGGTATTAATAGAGGTCTGGATTGAATTGCCTCTCTACCGGTGTGAGAGTGGGACTCAGTACCACTGCAGCTGGTATTAATAGAGGCCTGGATTGAATTGTCTCTTGACTGGTGAGTGAGTGGGGCTCGGTACCACTCCAGCTGGTATTAATAGAGGCCTGGATTGAATTGGTACTTTCCTGGTGTGTGAGTGGGGCTCAGTACCACTCCAGCTGGTATTGATAGAGGTCTGGATTGAATTGGCTCATTCCTGGTGTGTGAGTGGGACTCAGTGCAACTCCAGCTGGTATTAATAGAGGCCTGGATTGAATTTGCGCATTCCTGGTGTTTGAGTGGCACTCAGTACCACTCCAGCTGGTATTAATGGAGGCCTGGATTGAATTGCCTCTCTCCTGGTGTGTGAGTGGGACTCAGTACCACTCCAGCGGGTAATAATAGAGGCGTGGTTTCAATTGGCACTTTCCTGGTGTGTGAGCGGGACTCAGTACCACTCCAGCTGGTATTAATAGAGGCCTGGATTGAATTGGCTCTTTCCTGGGTGTGAGTGGGACTCAGTACCTCACCAGCTGGTATTAATGGAAACCTGGTTTGAATTGGCTCTATCCTGGTGTGTGAGTGGGACTCAGTCCCACTCCAGTCGCTCTAAATAGAGGCCTGGATTGAATTGGCTCTTTCCTAGTGTGTGAGGGGGGATCAGTACCACGGCAGCTGGTATTAATAGAGGCCTTGATTGAATTGGCTCTTTCATGATGTGTGAGTGGGACTCAGTACCACTTCAGCTGGTATTAATGGAGGTCTGGTTTGAATTGGCTCTTTCCTGATGTGTGAGTGGGACTCAGTACCTCTCCAACTGGTATTAATAGAGGCCTGGATTGAATTGGCAATTTCCTGAGGTGTGAGTGGGACTCAGTGCAACTCCAGCTGGTATGAATAGAGGCCTGTATTGAATTGTCTCTTAACGGATGAGTGAGTGGGGCTCAGTACCACTCCAGCTGGTACTAATATATGCGTGGATTGAATTGGCACTTTCCTGGTGTGAGAGTGGGACTCAGTACCACTGCAGCCGGTATTAATAGAGGTCTGGATCGAATTTGCTCTTTCCTGGTGTGTGAGTGGGACTCAGTACCACTCCAGCTGGTATTAATAGAGGTCTGGATTGAATTGTATCTTTCCTGGTGTTTCAGTGGGACTCAGTACCACTTCCGGTGGTATTAATAGAGGCCTGGATTGAATTGGCAACTTCCTGGTGTGTGAGTGGGGATTAGTACCACTGCAGCTGTTATTAATGGAGGCCTGGATTGAATTAGCTCTCTACCGGTGTGAGAGTGGGACTCAGTACCACTCCAGCTGGTATTAATAGAGGTCGGGATTGAATTGGCTCCTTCCCGGTGTTTCAATGGGACTCAGTACCACTCCAGCTGGTATTCATCAAGGTCTGGAATGATTTTGCTCTTTCCTGATGTGTAAGCGAGATTCATTGCCATTCCAGCTTGTATTCATCGAGGTCTGGATTGAGTTGGCTATTTTCTGGTGGCTGAGTGGGACTCAGTATCATTCCAGTTGGTGGTAAAAGAGGTCTGGATTGAATTGGCTCTTTCCTGGTGTGTGAGTGGGACTCGGTAACACTCCAGCTGGTATTAATAGAGATCTGGATTGGATTGGCACTTTCCTGGTGTGAGTGGGACTCGGTGCCACTCCAGCTGGTATTAATAGAGGCCTGTATTGAATTGGGTCTTCCCTGGTGTGTGAGTGGGGATCAGTACCACTGCAGCTGGTATTAATAGAGGTCTGGATTAATTGGCTCTTTCCTGGTGAGTGAGTGGGGCTCAGTACCTCGTCAGCTGGTATTAATAAGAGGTCTGGATTGAATGTGCGCATTCCTGGTGTTTGAGTGGCACTCAGTACCACTCCAGCTTGTGTTAATGGAGGCCTGGATTGAATTGCCTCTCTCCTGGTGTGTGAGTGGGACTCAGTACGACTCCAGCGGGTATTAATGGAGGCCTGGTTTCAATTGTCTCTTTCCTGGTGTGTGAGTGGGACTCAGCCCCACTCCAGCTGGTATAAATAGAGGCCTTGATTGAATTGGCTCTTTCATGATGTGTGAGTGAGACTCAGTACCACTCCAGCTGGTATTAATAGAGGTCTGGATTAATTGGCTCTTTCCTGGTGTGTGAGTGGTACTCAGTACCACTCCAGCTGGTATTAATAGTGGCCTGGATTGAATTGGCTCTATCCTGGTGTGTGAGTGGGACTCAGTCCCACTCCAGTCGTTCTAAATAGAGGCCTGGATTGAATTGGCACTTTCCTGGTGCGTGAGTGGGGATCAGTGCCACTGCAGCTGATATTAATAGAGGTCTGGATTGAATTGGCTCTTTCATGAAGAGTGAGTGGGGCTCAGTACCACTCCAGCTTGTATTAATCGAGGTCTGGTTTGAATTGGCTCTTTCCTGAGGTGTGAGTGGGACTCAGTGCAACTCTAGCTGGTATTAATAGAGGCCTGTATTGAATTGTCTCTTAACTGGTGAGTGAGTGGGGCTCAGTACCACTCCAGCTGGTATTAATATAGGCCTGGATTGAATTGGCTCTCTAACGGAGTGTGAGTGGGACTCGGTACCACTCCAGCTGGTATTAATAGAGGTCTGGATTTAATTGGCTCTTTCCTGGTGTATGAATGGGGCTCAGTACCACTCCAGCTGGTATTAATAGAGGTCTGGATTGAATTGGCTCTTTCCCGGTGTGTGAATGGGGCTCAGTACCACTCCAGCTGGTATTAATAGAGGTCTGGATTGAATTGGCTCTTTCCTGGTGTTTCAGTGGGACTCAGTACCACTCCAGCTGGTATTAATAGAGGTCTGGATTTAATTGGATCTTTGCTCGTGTTTCAGTAGTACTCAGTACCACTTCCGCTGGTATTAATAGAGGTCTGGATTGAATTGGCTCTTTCCCGGTGTGTGAATGGGGCTCAGTACGACTCCAGCTGGTATTAATAGAGGTCTGGATTGAATTGGCTCCGGCCTGGTGTGTGAGCGGTGCTCAGTACCTCTCCAGCTGGTGTTAATAAGAGGATTGGATTGTATTGGCCCTTTATTGGTGTATAAGTGAGACCCAGTGCCACTCCAGCTGGTATTCATCGAGGTCTGGAATGATTTTGCTCTTTCCTGATGTGTAAGTGAGACTTAGTGCCATTCCAGCTGGTATCCATCGAGGTCTGGATTGAGTTGGCTATTTTCTGTTGGGTGAGTGGGACTCAGTATCATTACAGCTGGTGGTAAAAGAGGTCTGGATTGAATTGGCTCTTTCCTGGTGTGTGAGTGGGACTCGGTACCACTCCAGCTGGTATTAATAGAGGCTTGGATTGAATTGGCACTTTCCTGGTGTGTGAGTGGGACTCTGTGCCACTCCAGCTGGTATTAATAGAGGCTTGGATTGAATTGGCTCTTTCCTGGTGTGTGAGTGGGGATCAGTACCACTGCAGCTGGTATTAATAGAGGTCTGGATTCATTGGCTCTTTTCTGGTGTGTGAGTGGTACTCAGTACCACGCCAGCTGGTATTAATAAAAGGTCTGGATTGAATTTGCGCTTTCCTGGAGTTTGAGTGGCACTCAGTACCACTCCAGCGGGTATTAATAGAGGCCTGGCTTCAACTGTCTCTTTCCTGGTGCGTGAGTGGGACTCAGTCCCACTCCAGCTGGTATTAATAGAGGCCTTGATTGAATTGGAGCTTTCCTGGTGTGTGAGTGAGACTCAGTACCACACCAGCTTTTGGTAAAAGAGGTCTGGATTGAATTGGCACTTCCCTGGTGTGTGGGTGGGACTCAGTACCACTCCAGCTGCTTTGAAAAGAGGCCTGGATTGAATTGGCTCTTTCCCTGGTGTGTGAGTGTGACTTGGTACCACTCCAGCTGGTATTAATAGAGATCTGAATTGAATTGGCAATTTCCTGGTGTGTGAGTGGGACTCATTACCACTCCAGCTGGTATTAATAGAGATCTGGATTGAATTGGCTCTTTGCTGGTGTTACAGTGGGACTCAGTGCCACTCCAGCTGGTATTAATAGAGGCCTGGATTGAATTGGCTCTTTCCTGGTGTGTGAGTGAGACTCATGACCTCACCAGCTTGTATTCATAGCGGTCTGGATTGAATTGGCACTCTCCTGGAGTGTGAGTGGGCCTCAGTACCACTCCAGCGGGTATTAATAGAGATCTGTATTTAATTGCCTCTTTCCTGGTGTGTGAGTGGGACTCAGTACCACTCAAGCTGGTATTAATAAGAGGTCTGGATTGAATTGCCTCTTTCCTGGGTGTGAATGGGACTCAGTACCACTCCAGCTTGCATTAATAGAGGTCTGGATTGAATTGCCTCTTTCCTGGGTGTGAGTGGGACTCAGTACCTCTCCAGCTGGTATTAATGGAAACCTGGTTCGAATTGGCTCTTTCCTGGTGTGTGAGTGGGACTCAGTACCACTCAAGCTGGTATTAATAAGAGGTCTGAATTGAATCGGCTCTTTCCTGGTGTGTGAGTGGGACTCGGTGCCACTCCAGCTGGTATTAATAGAGGCTTGGATTGAATTGGCTTTTTCCTGGTGTGTGAGTGGGGATCAGTACCACTGCAGCTGGTATTAGTAGAGGTCTGGATTCATTGGCTCTTTTCTGGTGTGTGAGTGGTACTCAGTACCACGCCAGCTGGTATTAATAAAAGGTCTGGATTGAATTTGCGCTTTCCTGGAGTTTGAGTGGCACTCAGTACCACTCCAACGGGTATTAATAGAGGCCTGGCTTCAATTGTCTCTTTCCTGGTGCGTGAGTGGGACTCAGTACCACTCCAGCTTTTCTTAAAAGAGGTCTGGATTGAATTGGCACTTACCTGGTGGGTGGGTGGGACTCAGTACCACTCCAGCTGCTTTTAATAGAGGCCTGGATTGAATTGGCTCTTTCCCTGGTGTGTGAGTGTGACTTGGTACCACTCCAGCTGGTATTAATAGAGATCTGAATTGAATTGGCAATTTCCTGGTGTGTGAGTGGGACTCAGTACCACTCCAGCTGGTATTAATAGAGATCTGGATTGAATTGGCTCTTTGCTGGTGTTTCAGTGGGACTCAGTGCCACTCCAGCTGGTATTAATAGAGGCCTGGATTGAATTGGCTCTTTCCTGGTGTGTGAGTGAGACTCGGTACCACTCCAGCTGGTATTAATAGAGGCTTGGATTGAATTGGCACTTTCCTGGTGTGTGAGTGGGACTCGGTGCCACTCCAGCTGGTATTAATAGAGGCTTGGATTGAATTGGCTCTTTCCTGGTGTGTGAGTGGGGATCAGTACCACTGCAGCTGGTATTAATAGAGGTCTGGATTCATTGGCTCTTTTCTGGTGTGTGAGTGGTACTCAGTACCACGCCAGCTGTTATTAATAAAAGGTCTGGATTGAATTTGCGCTTTCCTGGAGTTTGAGTGGCACTCAGTACCACTCCAGCGGGTATTAATAGAGGCCTGGCTTCAATTGTCTCTTTCCTGGTGCGTGAGTGGGACTCAGTCCAGCTGGTATTAATAGAGGCCTTGATTGAATTGGAGCTTTCCTGGTGTGTGAGTGAGACTCAGTACCACTCCAGCTTTTCTCAAAAGAGGTCTGGATTGAATTGGCACTTACCTGGTGTGTGGGTGGGACTCAGTACCACTCCAGCTGCTTTTAATAGAGGCCTGGATTGAATTGGCTCTTTCCCTGGTGTGTGAGTGTGACTTGGTACCACTCCAGCTGGTATTAATAGAGATCTGAATTGAATTGGCAATTTCCTGGTGTGTGAGTGGGACTCAGTACCACTCCAGCTGGTATTAATAGAGATCTGGATTGAATTGGCTCTTTGCTGGTGTTTCTGTGGGACTCAGTGCCACTCCAGCTGGTATTAATAGAGGCCTGGATTGAATTGGCTCTTTCCTGGTGTGTGAGTGAGACTCATGACCTCACCAGCTTGTATTCATAGCGGTCTGGATTGAATTGGCACTCTCCTGGAGTGTGAGTGGGCCTCAGTACCACTCCAGCGGGTATTAATAGAGATCTGTATTTAATTGCCTCTTTCCTGGTGTGTGAGTGGGACTCAGTACCACTCAAGCTGGTATTAATAAGAGGTCTGGATTGAATTGCCTCTTTCCTGGGTGTGAATGGGACTCAGTACCACTCCAGCTTGCATTAATAGAGGTCTGGATTGAATTGCCTCTTTCCTGGGTGTGAGTGGGACTCAGTACCTCTCCAGCTGGTATTAATGGAAACCTGGTTCGAATTGGCTCTTTCCTGGTGTGTGAGTGGGACTCAGTACCACTCAAGCTGGTATTAATAAGAGGTCTGAATTGAATCGGCTCTTTCCTGGTGTGTGAGTGGGACTCGGTGCCACTCCAGCTGGTATTAATAGAGGCTTGGATTGAATTGGCTTTTTCCTGGTGTGTGAGTGGGGATCAGTACCACTGCAGCTGGTATTAGTAGAGGTCTGGATTCATTGGCTCTTTTCTGGTGTGTGAGTGGTACTCAGTACCACGCCAGCTGGTATTAATAAAAGGTCTGGATTGAATTTGCGCTTTCCTGGAGTTTGAGTGGCACTCAGTACCACTCCAACGGGTATTAATAGAGGCCTGGCTTCAATTGTCTCTTTCCTGGTGCGTGAGTGGGACTCAGTACCACTCCAGCTTTTCTTAAAAGAGGTCTGGATTGAATTGGCACTTACCTGGTGGGTGGGTGGGACTCAGTACCACTCCAGCTGCTTTTAATAGAGGCCTGGATTGAATTGGCTCTTTCCCTGGTGTGTGAGTGTGACTTGGTACCACTCCAGCTGGTATTAATAGAGATCTGAATTGAATTGGCAATTTCCTGGTGTGTGAGTGGGACTCAGTACCACTCCAGCTGGTATTAATAGAGATCTGGATTGAATTGGCTCTTTGCTGGTGTTTCAGTGGGACTCAGTGCCACTCCAGCTGGTATTAATAGAGGCCTGGATTGAATTGGCTCTTTCCTGGTGTGTGAGTGAGACTCGGTACCACTCCAGCTGGTATTAATAGAGGCTTGGATTGAATTGGCACTTTCCTGGTGTGTGAGTGGGACTCGGTGCCACTCCAGCTGGTATTAATAGAGGCTTGGATTGAATTGGCTCTTTCCTGGTGTGTGAGTGGGGATCAGTACCACTGCAGCTGGTATTAATAGAGGTCTGGATTCATTGGCTCTTTTCTGGTGTGTGAGTGGTACTCAGTACCACGCCAGCTGTTATTAATAAAAGGTCTGGATTGAATTTGCGCTTTCCTGGAGTTTGAGTGGCACTCAGTACCACTCCAGCGGGTATTAATAGAGGCCTGGCTTCAATTGTCTCTTTCCTGGTGCGTGAGTGGGACTCAGTCCAGCTGGTATTAATAGAGGCCTTGATTGAATTGGAGCTTTCCTGGTGTGTGAGTGAGACTCAGTACCACTCCAGCTTTTCTCAAAAGAGGTCTGGATTGAATTGGCACTTACCTGGTGTGTGGGTGGGACTCAGTACCACTCCAGCTGCTTTTAATAGAGGCCTGGATTGAATTGGCTCTTTCCCTGGTGTGTGAGTGTGACTTGGTACCACTCCAGCTGGTATTAATAGAGATCTGAATTGAATTGGCAATTTCCTGGTGTGTGAGTGGGACTCAGTACCACTCCAGCTGGTATTAATAGAGATCTGGATTGAATTGGCTCTTTGCTGGTGTTTCTGTGGGACTCAGTGCCACTCCAGCTGGTATTAATAGAGGCCTGGATTGAATTGGCTCTTTCCTGGTGTGTGAGTGAGACTCATGACCTCACCAGCTTGTATTCATAGCGGTCTGGATTGAATTGGCACTCTCCTGGAGTGTGAGTGGGCCTCAGTACCACTGCAGCTAGTATTAATAGAGACCTGTATTTAATTGCCTCTTTCCTGGTGTGTGAGTGGGACTGAGTACCACTCAAGCTGGTATTAATAAGAGGTCTGGATTGAATTGCCTCTTTCCTGGGTGTGAATGGGACTCAGTACCACTCCAGCTTGTATTAATAGAGGTCTGGATTGAATTGCCTCTTTCCTGGGTGTGAGTGGGACTCAGTACCTCTCCAGCTGGTATTAATGGAAACCTGGTTCGAATTGGCTCTTTCCTGGTGTGTGAGTGGGACTCAGTACCTCTCCAGCTGCTATTATTAGAGACCTGGTTCGAATTGGCTCTTTCCTGGTGTGTGAGTGGGACTCAGTACCTCTCCAGCTGGTATTATTAGAGACCTGGATTGAATTGCCTCTTTCCTGGTGTGTGAGTGGTACTCAGATACACTCCAGCTGGTATTAATAGAGGCCTGGATTGAATTGCCTCTCTCCCGGTGTCTGAGTGCGACTCAGTCCCAGTCCAGCTGGTATTTATAGAGGCCTTGATTGAATTGGCTCTATCCTGGTGTCTGAGTGGGGCTCAGTGCCATTCCAGCTGGGTATTAATAGAGATCTGGATTGAATTGTCTCTTTGCTGGTGTATGTGTGTGGTACTCAGTGCAATTCCAACTACGATAGATAGTCGTCTGGATTGAATTGGTTCTTTCCTGGTGAGTGAGTGGTACTGAGTACCACTCCAGCTGGTATTAATAAGAGGTCTGGATTGAATTGGCGCATTCCTTGTGTGTGTGTGGGACTCAGTCCCACTCCAGCTGGTGTTAATGGAGGCGTGGATTGAATTGGCACTTTCATGGTCTGCGAGAGGGACTCTGTACCACTCCAGCTGGTATTCATCGAGGTCTGGATTGAATTGGCTATTTCCTGGTGTGTGAGTGGGGTTCTGTGCAACTCCAGCTGATATTAATAAGAGGTCTGGATTGAATTCTCTCTTCCCTGCTGTGTGAGTGGGGCTCAGTACCTCTCCAGCTGGTATTAATCAGAGGACTGGATTGACTGGGCTCTGTCCTGGTGTGTGTGTAAGACTCAGTCCCACTCCAGCTGGTACTAATGGGGCGTGGATTGAATTGGCACTTTCCTGGTAAGCGAGAGGGTCTCAGTACCACTCCAGCTGGTAATAATAGTGCTCTTCGGGGGGGTTTACACTAAATCAGCAGGGGAATGGGAACCTAAATTGTAGTTCCAGTGTACAGGCTGTTGAGAGTAGTGAGGTAGGGGATAAGGTTACAGGGACGCAAGAGGGCACTGGCAAGCAAGAACTTGGTTTAAAGTGTGTCTACTTCAACGCCAGGAGCATCCGGAATAAGGTGGGTGAGCTTGCAGCATGGGTTGGTACCTGGGATCCTGATGTTGTGGCCATTTCAGAGACATGGGTAGAGCAGGGGCAGGAATGGATGTTGCAGGTTCCGGGATTTAGATGTTTCAGAAAGAACAGAGAAGAGGGTAAAAGAGGGGGGGGGGGGTGTGGCATTGTTAATCAAGGAAAGTATTACAGCGGCAGAAAGGACGTTTGAGGACTCGTCTACTGAGGTAGTATGGGCCGAGGTTAGAAACAGGAGAGGAGAGGTCACCCTGTTGGGAGTTTTCTATAGACCTCCGAATAGTTCCAGAGATGTCGAGGAAAGGATAGCGAAGATGATTCTCGACAGGAGCGAGAGTAACAGGGTAGTGGTTGTGGGGGACTTTAACTTTCCAAATATTGACTGGAAATACTATAGTTCGAGTACTTTAGATGGGTCTGTTTTTGTCCAGTGTGTGCAGGAGGGTTTTCTGACACAGTATGTGGACAGGCCAACCAGGGGCGATGCCACATTGGATTTGGTACTGGGTAATGAACCCGGCCAGGTGTTCGATTTAGATGTAGGTGAGCACTTTGGCGATAGTGATCACAATTCGGTTAGGTTTACCTTAGCGATGGGCAGGGACAGGTATATACCGCAGGGCAAGAATTATAGCTGGGGGAAAGGAAATTATGACGCGATTAGGCAAGATTTAGGATGTGTAGGATGGGGAAGGAAACTGCAGGGGATGGGCACAAACGAAATGTGGAGCTTATTCAAGGAGCAGCTAATGCGTGTCCTTGATAAGTATGTACCTGTCAGGCAGGGAGGAAGTTGTCGAGCGAGGGAGCCGTGGTTTACTCAAGAAGTTGAAGCGCTTGTCAAGAGGAAGAGGGCGGCTTATGTTAGGATGAGACGTGAAGGCTCAGTTAGGGCGCTTGAGAGTTACAAGCTAGCCAGGAAGGATCTAAAGGGAGGGCTAAGAAGAGCAAGGAGAGGACACGAGAAGTCATTGGCGGATAGGATCAAAGAAAACCCTAAGGCTTTCTATAGGTATATCAGGAATAAAAGAATGACTAGAGTTAGAACAGGGCCAATCAAGGATAGTAGTGGGAAGTTGTGTGCGGAATCAGAGGAGATAGGGGAAGCGTTAAATGAATATTTTTCGTCAGTATTTACAGTAGAAAAAGAAAATGTTGCCGAGGAGATTACTGAGATACAGCCTACTAGGCTAGATGGGATTGAGATTCACAAGGAGGAGGTGTTAGCAATTTTGGAAAGAGTGAAAATAGATAAGTCCCCTGGGCCAGATGGGATTTATCCTAGGATTCTCTGGGAAGCCAGGGAGGAGATTGCAGAGCCGTTGTTGTTGATCTTTAAGTCGTCATTGTCGACAGGCGTAGTGCCGGAGGACTGGAGGATAGCAAATGTTGTCCCCTTGTTCAAGAAGGGGAGTAGAGACAGCCCTGGTAATTATAGACCTGTGAGCCTTACTTCGGTTGTGGGTAAAATGTTGGAAAAGGTTATAAGAGACAGGATTTATAATCATCTTGAAAAGAATAAGTTCATTTGCGATAGTCAGCACGGTTTTGTGAAAGGTAGGTCGTGCCTCACAAACCTTATTGAGTTTTTCGAGAAGGTGACCAAACAGGTGGATGAGGGTAAAGCCGTGGATGTGGTGTATATGGATTTCAGTAAGGCGTTTGATAAGGTTCCCCACGGTAGGCTATTGCAGAAAATACGGAAGTATGGGGTTGAAGGTGATTTAGAGCTTTGGATCAGAAATTGGCTAGCTGAAAGAAGACAGAGGGTGGTGGTTGATGGCAAATGTTCATCCTGGAGTTTAGTTACTAGTGGTGTACCGCAAGGTTCTGTTTTGGGGCCACTGCTGTTTGTCATTTTTATAAACGACCTGGATGAGGGTGTAGAAGGGTGGGTTAGTAAATTTGCGGATGACACGAAGGTCGGTGGAGTTGTGGATAGTGTAGAAGGGTGTTGTAGGGTACAGAGGGACATAGATAGGCTGCAGAGCTGGGCTGAGAGATGGCAAATGGAGTTTAATGCGGAGAAGTGTGAGGTGATTCACTTTGGAAGGAGTAACAGCAATGCAGAGTACTGGGCTAATGGGAAGATTCTTGGTAGTGTAGATGAGCAGAGAGATCTTGGTATCCAGGTACATAAATCCCTGAAAGTTGCTACCCAGGTTAATAGGGCTGTTAAGAAGGCATATGGTGTGTTAGCCTTTATTAGTAGGGGGATCGAGTTTCGGAGCTACGGGGTCATGATGCAGCTGTACAAAACTCTGGTGAGGCCGCACCTGGAGTATTGCGTGCAATTCTGGTCACCGCATTATAGGAAGGATGTCGAAGCTTTGGAAAGGGTGCAGAGGAGATTTACTAGGATGTTGCCTGGTATGGAAGGAAGGTCTTACGAGGAAAGGCTGAGGGACTTGGGGTTGTTTTCGTTAGAGAGAAGGAGGAGGAGAGGTGACTTAATAGAGACATACAAGATAATCAGAGGGTTAGATAGGGTGGATAGTGAGAGTCTTTTTCCTCGGATGAGGATGGCAAACACGAGGGGACATAGCTTTAAGTTGAGGGGTGAAAGATATAGGACAGATGTCAGAGGTAGTTTCTTTACGCAGAGAGGAGTAGGGGCGTGGAACGCCCTGCCTCCAACAGTAGTAGACTCGCCAACTTTAAGGGCATTTAAGTGGTCATTGGATAGACATATGGATGTAAATGGAATAGTGTAGGTCAGATGATCGGCGCAACATCGAGGGCCGAAGGGCCTGTACTGCGCTGTAATATTCTAATTCTAATTCTAATTCTAATAGAGGCCTGGATAGAACTAGCTCCTATTTTGTGTGTTGTTGGGCTCACTACCACTCCTGCTGGTATTAACAGAAGCCTGGTTGGAATTGGCTCTTTCATGATGTGTGAGTGGGACTCAGTCCCACTGCAGTCGCTCTAAATAGAGGTCTGGATTGAATTGGCTCGCTCCTGGTGTGTGAATGGTGCTCAGTACCACTCCAGCTGTTATTAATAGAGGTCTGGATTGAATTGGCTCCCGTCCTGGTGTGTGAGTGGTGCTCAGTACCTCTCCAGCTGGTGTTAATAAGAGGGTTGGATTGTGTTGGCCCTTTCTTGGTGTTTCAGTGAGACCCAGTGCCACTCCAGCTGGTATTCATCAAGGTCTGGAATGATTTTGCTCTTTCCTGATGTGTAAGCGAGATTCAGTGCCATTCCAGCTTGTATTCATCGAGGTCTGGATTGAGTTGGCTATTTTCTGGTGGCTGAGTGGGACTCAGTATCATTCCAGTTGGTGGTAAAAGAGGTCTGGATTGAATTGGCTCTTTCCTGGTGTGTGAGTGGGACTCGGTACCACTCCAGCTGGTATTAATAGAGATCTGGATTGGATTGGCACTTTCCTGGTGTGAGTGGGACTCGGTGCCACTCCAGCTGGTATTAATAGAGGCCTGTATTGAATTGGGTCTTCCCTGGTGTGTGAGTGGGGATCAGTACCACTGCAGCTGTTATTAATAGAGGTCTGGATTAATTGGCTCTTTACTGGTGAGTGAGTGGGGCTCAGTACCTCGTCAGCTGGTATTAATAAGAGGTCTGGATTGAATTTGCGCATTCCTGGTGTTTGAGTGGCACTCAGTACCACTCCAGCTGGTGTTAATGGAGGCCTGGATTGAACTGCCTCTCTCCTGGTGTGTGAGTGGGACTCAGTACCACTCCAGCGGGTATTAATGGAGGCCTGGTTTCAATTGTCTCTTTCCTGGTGTGTGAGTGGGACTCAGCCCCACTCCAGCTGGTATTAATAGAGGCCTTGATTGAATTGGCTCTTTCATGATGTGTGAGTGAGACTCAGTACCACTCCAGCTGGTATTAATAGAGGTCTGGATTAATTGGCTCTTTCCTGGTGTGTGAGTGGTACTCAGTACCACTCCAGCTGGTATTAATAGTGGCCTGGATTGAATTGGCTCTATCCTGGTGTGTGACTCGGACTCAGTCCCACTCCAGTCGTTCTAAATAGAGGCCTGGATTGAATTGGCTCTTTCCTGGTGCGTGAGTGGGGATCACTGCCACTGCAGCTGATATTAATAGAGGTCTGGATTGAATTGGCTCTTTCATGATGAGTGAGTGGGGCTCAGTACCACTCCAGCTTGTATTAATCGAGGTCTGGTTTGAATTGGCTCTTTCCTGAGGTGTGAGTGGGACTCAGTGCAACTCCAGCTGGTATTAATAGAGGCCTGTATTGAATTGTCTCTTAACTGGTGAGTGAGTGGGGCTCAGTACCACTCCAGCTGGTATTAATATAGGCCTGGATTGAACTGGCTCTCGAACGGAGTGTGAGTGGGACTCGGTACCACTCCAGCTGGTATTAATAGAGGTCTGGATGGAATTGGCTCTTTCCTGGTGTTTCAGTGGGACTCAGTGCCACTCCAGCTGGTATTAATAGAGGTCTGGATGGAATTGGCTCTTTCCTGGTGTTTCAGTGGGACTCAGTACCACTTCCGCTGGTATTAATAGAGGTCTGGATTGAATTGGCTCTTTCCCGGTGTGTGAATGGGGCTCAGTACCACTCCAGCTGGTATTAATAGAGGTCTGGATTGAATTGGCTCCGGCCTGGTGTGTGAGCAGTGCTCAGTACCTCTCCAGCTGGTGTTAATAAGAGGGTTGGATTGTATTGGCCCTTTCTTGGTGTATAAGTGAGACCCAGTGCCACTCCAGCTGGTATTCATCAAGGTCTGGAATGATTTTGCTCTTTCCTGATGTGTAAGTGAGACTTAGTGCCATTCCAGCTGGTATCCATCGAGGTCTGGATTGAGTTGGCTATTTTCTGTTGGGTGAGTGGGACTCAGTATCATTACAGCTGGTGGTGAAAGAGGTCTGGATTGAATTGGCTCTTTCCTGGTGTGTGAGTGGGACTCGGTACCACTCCAGCTGGTATTAATAGAGGCTTGGATTGAATTGGCACTTTCCTGGTGTGAGAGTGGGACTCGGTGCGACTCCAGCTGGTATTAATAGAGGCTTGGATTGAATTGGCTCTTTCCTGGTGTGTGAGTGGGGATCAGTACCATTGCAGCTGGTATTAATAGAGGTCTGGATTCATTGGCTCTTTTCTGGTGTGTGAGTGGTACTCAGTACCACGTCAGCTGGTATTAATAAAAGGTCTGGATTGAATTTGCGCTTTCCTGGAGTTTGAGTGGCACTCAGTACCACTCCAGCGGGTATTAATAGAGGCCTGGCTTCAATTGTCTCTTTCCTGGTGCGTGAGTGGGACTCAGTCCCACTCCAGCTGGTATTAATAGAGGCCTTGATTGAATTGGAGCTTTCCTGGTGTGTGGGTGGGACTCAGTACCACTCCAGCTGCTTTTAATAGAGGCCTGGATTGAATTGGCTCTTTCCCTGGTGTGTGAGTGTGACTTGGTACCACTCCAGCTGGTATTAATAGAGATCTGAATTGAATTGGCAATTTCCTGGTGTGTGAGTGGGACTCAGTACCACTCCAGCTGGTATTAATAGGGATCTGGTTTTAATTGGCTCTTTGCTGGTGTTTCAGTGGGACTCAGTGCCACTCCAGCGGGTATTAATAGAGGCCTGGCTTCAATTGTCTCTTTCCTGGTGCGTGAGTGGGACTCAGTCCCACTCCAGCTGGTATTAATAGAGGCCTTGATTGAATTGGAGCTTTCCTGGTGTGTGAGTGAGACTCAGTACCACTCCAGCTTTTCTTAAAAGAGGTCTGGATTGAATTGGCACTTACCTGGTGTGTGGGTGGGACTCGGTACCACTCCAGCTGCTTTTAATAGTGGCCTGGATTGAATTGGCTCTTTCCCTGGTGTGTGAGTGTGACTTGGTACCACTCCAGCTGGTATTAATAGAGATCTGAATTGAATTGGCAATTTCCTGGTGTGTGAGTGGGACTCATTACCACTCCAGCTGGTATTAATAGAGATCTGGATTGAATTGGCTCTTTGCTGGTGTTTCAGTGGGACTCAGTGCCACTCCAGCTGGTATTAATAGAGGCCTGGATTGAATTGGCTCTTTCCTGGTGTGTGAGTGAGACTCGGTACCACTCCAGCTGGTATTAATAGAGGCTTGGATTGAATTGGCACTTTCCTGGTGTGTGAGTGGGACTCGGTGCCACTCCAGCTGGTATTAATAGAGGCTTGGATTGAATTGGCTCTTCCCTGGTGTGTGAGTGGGGATCAGTACCACTGCAGCTGGTATTAATAGAGGTCTGGATTCATTGGCTCTTTTTTGGTGTGTGAGTGGTACTCAGTACCACGCCAGCTGGTATTAATAAAATGTCTGGATTGAATTTGCGCTTTCCTGGAGTTTGAGTGGCACTCAGTACCACTCCAGCGGGTATTAATAGAGGCCTGGCTTCAATTGTCTCTTTCCTGGTGCGTGAGTGTGACTCAGTTCCACTCCAGCTGGTATTAATAGAGGCCTTGATTGAATTGGAGCTTTCCTGGTGTGTGAGTGAGACTCAGTACCACTCCAGCTTTTCTTAAAAGAGGTCTGGATTGAATTGGCACTTACCTGGTGTGTGGGTGGGACTCAGTACCACTCCAGCTGCTTTTAATAGAGGCCTGGATTGAATTGGCTCTTTCCCTGGTGTGTGAGTGTGACTTGGTACCACTTCAGCTGGTATTAATAGAGATCTGAATTGAATTGGCAATTTCCTGGTGTGTGAGTGGGACTCAGTACCACTCCAGCCGGTATTAATAGAGATCTGGATTGAATTGGCTCTTTGCTGGTGTTTCAGTGGGACTCAGTGCCACTCCAGCTGTTATTAATAGAGGCCTGGATTGAATTGGCTCTTTCCTGGTGTATGTGTGTGGTACTCAGTGCAACTCCAACTGCGATAGATAGTCGTCTGGATTGAATTGGTTCTTTCCTTGTGAGTGAGTGGTACTCAGTACCACTCCAGCTGGCATTAATAAGAGGTCTGGATTGAATTGGCGCATTCCTTGTGTGTGTGTGGGACTCAGTCCCACTCCAGCTGGTGTTAATGGAGGCGTGGATTGAATTGGCACTTTCATGGTCTGCGAGAGGGACTCAGTACCACTCCAGCTGGTATTCATCGAGGTCTGGATTGAATTGGCTATTTCCTGGTGTGTGAGTGGGGTTCTGTGCAACTCCAGCTGATATTAATAAGAGGTCTGGATTGAATTCTCTCTTCCCTGTTGTGTGAGTGGGGCTCAGTACCTCTCCAGCTGGTATTAATCAGAGGACTGGATTGACTGGGGTCTGTCCTGGTGTGTGTGTAAGACTCAGTCCCACTCCAGCTGGTATTAATGGGGCGTGGATTGAATTGGCACTTTCCTGGTAAGCGAGAGGGTCTCAGTACCACTCCAGCTGGTAATAATAGAGGCCTGGATAGAACTAGCTCCTATTTTGTGTGTTGTTGGGCTCACTACCACTCCTGCTGGTATTAATAGAAGCCTGGATGGAATTGGCTCTTTCATGATGTGTGAGTGGGACTCAGTCCCACTGCAGTCGCTGTAAATAGAGGCCTGGATTGAATTGGCACTTTCCTGGTGTGTGAGTGGGGATCAGTGCCACTGCAGCTGGTATTAATAGAGGCCTGGATTGAATTGGCTCCGTCCTGGCGTGTGAGTGGTGCTCAGTACCACTGCAGCTGGTATTAATCGAGGTCTGGATTGAATTTGCTCTTTCCTGAGGTGTGAGTGGGTCTCAGTGCAACTCCAGCAGGTATTAATAGAGGCCTGTATTGAATTGTCTCTTGACTGGTGAGTGAGTGGGGCTCAGTACAACTCCAGCTGGGATTAATAGAGGCCTGGCTTGAATTGGCACTTTCCTGGTGCGTGAGTGGGGATCAGTACCACTGCAGCTGGTATCAATGGAGGCCTGGATTGAATTGCCTGTCTCCTGATGTGTGAGAGAGACTCAGTACCACACTAGCTGGCATTCATGGAGGTCTGGATTGAATAGCCTCTCTCCTGGTGTGTGAGTGGGACTCAGCACCACTCCAGCTGGTACTAAAATACGCCTGATTTCAATTGTCTCTTTCCTGGTGTGTGAGTGGGACTCAGTCCCACTCCAGCTGGTATTAATAGAGGTCTGGATTGAATTGGTGCTTTCCTGGTGCACGAATGGGGATCAGTTCCACTGCAGCTGGTATTAATAGAGGCCTGGTTTGAATTGGCTCTTTGCTGGTGTGTGAGTGGGACTCAGAACCACTGCAGCTGGTATTAATAGAGGCCTGGATTGAATTGGCTCTTTCCTGGTGTGTGACTGGGGCTCAGTGCCACTCCAGTTGGTGTTAATAAGAGTTCTGGATTGAATTGGCTCTTTCCTGGTGTGTGAGTTGGGTTCAGTACCACTCCAGCTGGTGTTAATAAGACGTCTGGATTGAATTGGTTGTATCCTGGAGTGTGAGTGGGGCTCACTACCACTCCAGCTGATATTAATAGAGGTCTGGATTGAATTGGCTCTTTCCTGATGTGTGAGTGGGACTCAGTGCAACTCCAACTGGTATTGATAGAGTTCAGGAATAAATTGTCTCTTTCCTCCTGTGTCAAAGCGGCTATGTACCACTTCTGCAGGTATTAAGTGACGCCGAGATTGAATTTACACATTCCTGGTGTGTGGGTGGGACTCAGTGCCACTCCAGCTGGTATTAATAGAGGCCTGGTTTCAATTGTCTCTTTCCTGCTGTGTGAGTGGGACTCAGTCGCACTCCAGCTGGTATTATTAGAGGCCTTGATTGAATTGGCTCTTTCATGATGTGTGAGTGGGACTCAGTCCCACTCCAGTCGCTCTAAATAGAGTTCTGGATTGAATTGGCTCTTTCCTGAGGTGTGAGTGGGGATCAGTACCACTCCAGCTGGTATTAATAGAGGCCTGGACTGAATTGGCTCTTTCCTGATGTGTGAGTGGGACTTGGTACCACTCCAGCTGGTATTAATAGAGATCTGAATTGAATTGGCAATTTCCTGGTGTGTGAGTGGGACTCAGTACCACTCCAGCTGGTATTAATAGAGATCTGGATTGAATTGGCTCTTTGCTGGTGTTTCAGTGGGACTCAGTGCCACTCCAGCTGGTATTAATAGAGGCCTGGATTGAATTGGCTCTTTCCTGGTGTGTGAGTGAAACTCATGACCTCACCAGCTTGTATTCATAGCGGTCTGGATTGAATTGGCACTCTCCTGGAGTGTGAGTGGGCCTCAGTACCACTCCAGCTAGTATTAATAGAGACCTGTATTTAATTGCCTCTTTCCTGGTGTGTGAGTGGGACTCAGTACCACTCAAGCTGGTATTAATAAGAGGTCTGGATTGAATTGCCTCTTTCCTGGGTGTGAATGGGACTCAGTACCACTCCAGCTTGTATTAATAGAGCTCTGGATTGAATTGCCTCTTTCCTGGGTGTGAGTGGGACTCAGTACCTCTCCAGCTGGTATTAATGGAAACCTGGTTCGAATTGGCTCTTTCCTGGTGTGTGATTGGGACTCAGTACCTCTCCAGCTGGTATTATTAGAGACCTGGATTGAATTGCCTCTTTCCTGGTGTGTGAGTGGGACTCAGTACCTCTCCAGCTGGTATTATTAGAGACCTGGATTGAATTGCCTCTTTCCTGGTGTGTGAGTGGTACTCAGATACACTCCAGCTGGTATTAATAGAGGCCTGGATTGAATTGCCTCTCTCCCGGTGTCTGAGTGCGACTCTGTCCCAGTCCAGCTGGTATTTATAGAGGCCTTGATTGAAATGGCTCTATCCTGTGTCTGAGTGGGGCTCAGTGCCACTCCAGCTGGGTATTAATAGAGATCTGGATTGAATTGGCTCTTTGCTGGTGTATGTGTGTGGTACTCAGTGCAACTCCAATTACGATAGATAGTCGTCTGGATTGAATTGGTTCTTTCCTGGTGAGTGAGTGGTACTGAGTACCACTCCAGCTGGTATTAATAAGAGGTCTGGATTGAATTGGCGCATTCCTTGTGTGTGTGTGGGACTCAGTCCCACTCCAGCTGGTGTTAATGGAGGCGTGGATTGAATTGGCACTTTCATGGTCTGCGAGAGGGACTCAGTACCACTCCAGCTGGTATTCATCGAGGTCTGGATTGAATTGGCTATTTCCTGGTGTGTGAGTGGGGTTCTGTGCAACTCCAGCTGATATTAATAAGAGGTCTGGATTGAATTCTCTCTTCCCTGCTGTGTGAGTGGGGCTCAGTACCTCTCCAGCTGGTATTAATCAGAGGACTGGATTGACTGGGCTCTGTCCTGGTGTGTGTGTAAGACTCAGTCCCACTCCAGCTGGTATTAATGGGGCGTGGATTGAATTGGCACTTTCCTGGTAAGCGAGAGGGTCTCAGTACCACTCCAGCTGGTACTAATAGAGGCCTGGATTGAATTGGCTCTTTCCTGGTGTTTAAGTGGGACTCAGTCCCACTCCAGCTGGTAATAATAGAGGCCTGGATAGAACTAGCTCCTATTTTGTGTGTTGTTGGGCTCACTACCACTCCTGCTGGTATTAATAGAAGCCTGGATGGAATTGGCTCTTTCATGATGTGTGAGTGGGACTCAGTCCCACTGCAGTCGCTCTAAATAGAGGCCTGGATTGAGTTGGCACTTTCCTGGTGTGTGAGTGGGGATCAGTGCCACTGCAGCTGGTATTAATCGAGGTCTGGATTGAATTTGCTCTTTCCTGAGGTGTGAGTGGGTCTCAATGCAACTCCAGCAGGTATTAATAGAGGCCTGTATTGAATTGTCTCTTGACTGGTGAGTGAGTGGGGCTCAGTACAACTCCAGCTGGGATTAATAGAGGCCTGGATTGAATTGGCACTTTCCTGGTGCGTGAGTGGGGATCAGTACCACAGCATCTGGTATTAATGGAGGCCTGGATTGAATTGCCTGTCTCCTGATGTGTGAGAGAGACTCAATACCACACTAGCTGGCATTCATGGAGGTCTGGATTGAATAGCCTCTCTCCCGTTGTGTGAGTGGTACTCAGATACACTCCAGCTGGTATTAATAGAGGCCTTGATTGAATTGGCTCTTTAATGATGTGTGAGTGGGACTCAGTCCCACTCCAGTCGCGCTAAATAGAGGCCTGGATTTAATTGGCACTTTCCTGGTGTGTGAGTGGGGATCAGTACCACTGCAGCTGGTATTAGTAGAGGCCTGGATTGAATTGGCTCTTTCCTGGTGTGTGAGTGGGGCTCAGTACCACTCCAGCTTTTATTAATAGAGTTCTGGATTGAATTGGCTCTTTCCTGAGGTGTGAGTGGGGATCAGTATCACTCCAGCTGGTATTAATAGAGGCCTGGACTGAATTGGCTCTTTCCTGATGTGTGAGTGGGACTCAGTGCAACTCCAGATGGTATTAATCGAGGCGAAGATTGAATTGCCTCTCTCCCGATGTGTGAGTGGGACTCAGTCCCACTCCAGTCGCTCTAAATAGAGGCCTGGATTGAATTGGCACTTTCCTGGTGTGTGAGTATGGATCAGTACCACTCCAGCTGGTATTAATAGAGGTCTGGATTGAATTGGCTCATTCCTGGTGTGAGAGTGGGACTCAGTGCCACTCCATCTGGTACTAAAAGCGGTCTGCATTGAATTGCCTGTTTCATGGTGTGTGAATGGGACTCAGTTCAACTCCAACTGGTATTGATAGTGTTCAGGAATAAATTGTCTCTTTCCTCATGTGTCAAAGGGGCTATGTACCACTTCTGCAGGTATTAAGAGAGGCCTAGATTGAATTTACACATTCCTGGTGTGTGAGTGGGAACCCGTACAACTCCCGTTGGTATTCATAGAGGCCTGGATTGAATTGGCGATTTCCTGGTTGGTGAGTGGCACTCCGTACCACTGCAGCTGGTATTAATAGACTCCTGGATTGAATTGCCTCTCTCCCGGTGTGTGAGTGGGACTCAGTGCAACTCCAGTTGGTAAGAACAGAGGTCTGGATTGAATTGGCGCTTTCCTGGTGTGTGAGTGAGACTCAGAACCACTGCAACTGGTATTAATCGAGAGCTGGATTGATTTGGCTCTTTCCTGGTGCGTGAGTGGGGATAAGTGCCACTGCAGCTGTTAGGAATAGAGGCCTGGATTGAATTGGCTCTTTGCTGGTGTGTGAGTGGGACTCAGAACCACTGCAGCTGGTATTAATAGAGGCCTGGATTGAATTGCCTCTCTTCCGGTGTGTGAGTGGGACTCAGTACCACTCCATTTGGTATTAATAGAGGCCTGGTTTCAATTGTCTCTTTCCTGCTGTGTGAGTGGGACTCAGCCCACTCCAGCAGGTATTATTCGAGGCCTTGATTGAATTGGCTCTTTCATGATGTGTGAGTTGGACTCAGTCCCACTGCAGTCGCTCAAAATAGAGGCCTGGATTGAATTGGCACTTTCCTGAGGTGCGAGTGGGACCCAGTGCCACTCCAGCTGGTATTAATCGAGCTCTGTATTGAATTGTCTCTTTCCTGGTGTGTGAGTGGGGCTGAGTACAACCCAGCTGGTATTAAATTAGCCTGGATTGATTTTGCCCTTTCCTGAAGTGTGAGTGGGGCTCAGTGCCACTCCAGATGGTATTAATAGAGATCTGGATTGAATTGGCTCTTTTCCTGGTGTGTGAGTGGGACTCAGTACCACTCCAGATGGTATTCATCGAGGCCTGGATTGAATTGGCTCTTTCCTGGTGTATGAGTGAGACTCGGTACCACACCAGCTTGTATTCATAGAGGTCTGGATTGAATATTCTTTTTCATGGTGTGTGAGTGGGGCTCAGTACCACTCCAGGTGGTATTCATATAGGCCTGGATTGAATTGGCACTTTCCTGGTGTGTGAGTGTGGCTCAGTACCACTGCAGCTGGTATTAATAGAGGCCTGGATTGAATTGGCTCTTTCCTGATATGTGAGTGGGACTCAGTACAACTCCAGCTGGTATTAATACAGGCCTGGATTGAATTGGCACGTTCCTGATGTGTGAGTTAGACTCAGTAACGCTCCAGCTGGTATTAATAGAGGCCTGGTTCCAATTGTCTCTTTCCTGCTGTTTGAGTGGGGCTCAGTACCACTGCAGCTGGTATTAATAGAGGCCTTAATTGAATTGGCTCTTGCCTGATGTCTGAGTGGGACACAGTCCCGCTCCTGTCGCTCTACGGAGAGGCCTGGATTGAATTGGCACTTTCCTGGTCTGTGAGTGGGACTCAGTCTCCCTCCAGCTGGTATGATTAGAAACCTGTATTGAATTGGCGCTGTCCTGGTGTTAGAGAGGGACTCAGTACCACTCCATCTGGTATTAATCGAGGTCTGCAATAGAATTGCCGCTTTCCTGGAGTGTGAGTGGGGCTCAGTACCACTCCAGCTTGTATTAATACAGGCCTGGATTGAATTGGCACTTTCCTGGTGTGTGAGTGGGGATCAGTACCACTGCAGCTGGTATTAATGGAGGCCTGTATTGAATGGTCTCTTTCCTGGTGTGTGAGTGGGGCTCAGTACCACTCCAGCTTGTATTAATAGAGGCCTGGATTGAATCGGCTCTTTCCTGATGTGTGAGTGGGACTCAGTGCAAGTCCAACGGGTATTGATAGTGTTCAGGAATAAATTGTCTCTTTCCTCCTGTGTCAAAGGGGCTATGTACCACTTCTGCAGGTATTAAGAGAGGCCTAGATTGAATTTACACATTCCTGGTGTGTGAGTCGGACCCAGTACCACTCCAGCTGGTATTAATAGAGGCCTGGTTTCAATTGTTTCCTTCCTGCTGTGTGAGTGGGACTCAGTCCCACTCCAGCTGGTATTATTAGAGGCCTTGATTGAATTGGCTCTTTCATGATTTCTGAGTGGGACACAGTCCCGCTCCTGTCGCTCTACGTAGAGGCCTGGATTGAATTGGCACTTTCCTGGTCTGTGATTGGGACTCAGTTCCACTCCAGCTGGTACTAATAGAGACCTGGATTGAATTGGCTCTGTCCTGGTGTGAGAGTGGGAATCAGTACCACTCCATCTGGTACTAATTGTGGTCTGCATTGAATTGCCTCTTTCCTGGTGTGTGAGTGGGGTTCAGTTCCACTCCAGCTCGTGTTAATAGAGTCCTGGATGGAATTGCCTCTTTCCTGGTGTGTGAGTGGGGCTCAGTACCACTCCAGCTGGTATTAATAAGAGGTCTGTTTTGAATTTGCTCTTTCCTGGTGTATGAGTGGTGTTCAGTACCTCTCCAGCTGGTGTTAATAAGAGGTCTGGGTTGAATTTGCTGTATCCTGGTGTGTGAGTGGGGCTCAGTACCACTCCAGCTGGTATTAATAGAGGTCTGGATTGAATTCTGTCTTCCCTGATGTGTGAGTGGTACTCAGTACCATACCAGCTTGTATTCATGGAGGTCTGGATTGAATTGCCGCTTTCCTGGTGTGTGAGTGGGGCTCAGTACCACTCCAGCTTGTATTAATACAGGCCTGGATTGAATTGGCACTTTCCTGGTGTGTGAGTGGGGATCAGTACCACTGCAGCTGGTATTAATAGAGGCCTGGATTGAATCGGCTCTTTCCTGGTGTGTGAGTGGGACTCAGTGCAACTCCAACTGGTATTGATAGTGTTCAGGAATAAATTGTCTCTTTCCTCCAGTGTCAAAGGGGCTATGTACCACTTCTGCAGGTATTAAGAGAGGCCTAGATTGAATTTACACATTCCTGGTGTGTGAGTGGGACCCAGTACCACTCCAGCAGGTATTCATAGAGGCCTGGATCGAATTGCCTCTCTCCCGATGTGTGAGTGAGGCTCAGTACCACTGCAGTCGCTCTCAGTAGAGGCCTGGATTGAATTGGCACTTTCCTGGTGTGTGAGTGGGACTCAGTACCACTCCATCTGGTACTAATAGTGGTCTGCATTGAATTGCCTGATTCCTGGTGAGTGAGTGGGGATCAGTACCACTGCAGCTGGTATTAATAGAGACCCGAATTGAATTTGCACTTTCCTGGTGTGTGAGTGGGGCTCAGTACCACTCCAGCTGGTGTTAATAAGAGTTCTGTTTTGAATTGGCTCTTTCCTGGTGTGTGAGTGGTGTTCAGTACCACTCTAGCTGGTATTAAAAGTGGTCAGTATTGAATTGGCTATTTCCTGGTCTGTGAGTGGGACTCAGTCCCACTCCAGCTGGTATTAATAGAGACATGGATTGAACTGCCTCTTTCCTGGTGTGTGAGAGGGACTCAGTACCACTCCAGCTCGTATTAATAGAAACCTGATTTGAACTTGCATTTCCTGGTGTCAGAGTGGGACTCAGTACCACTCCATCTGGTATTAATAGAGACCTGGTTTGAATTCGCTCTGCCCTGGTGTGAGAGTGGGACTCAGTACCATCCATTTTGTATTAATAGAGGTCTGCATTGAATTGCCTCTTTCCTGGTGTGAGTGGGACTCGGTACCACTCCATCTGGTATTTGTAGAGTTCTGGATTTAATTGGCTCTTTCCTGGTGTGTGAGTGGGACTCAATACCACTCCAGCTAGTATTAAAAGAGGTCTGGATTGAATTGGCTTTTTCCTGGTCTGTGAGTGGGACTCAGTCCCACTCCAGCTGGAATTAATAGAAACCTGGATTGAATTGGCTCTTTCCTGGTGTGTGAGTGGGACTCAGTACCACTCCATCTGGTATTAATCGAGGTCTGCATTGAATTGCCTATTTCCTGGTGTGTGAGTAGGACTCAGTCCAACTCCAGCTGGTATTAATACAGGTCTGGATTGAATAGGCGCTTTCCTGGTGCGTGAGTGGGGATAAGTGCCACTGCAGCTGATATTGATAAAGGCTTGGATTGAATTTGCTCTTTGCTGGTGTGTGAGTGGGACTCAGAACCACTGCAGCTGGTATTAATAGAGGCCTGGATTGAATTGGCTCTGTCCTGGTGTGTGAGTTGGGTTCAGTACCACTCCAGCTGGTGTTAATAGGAGGTCTGGATTGAATTGGCACTTTCCTGGTGTGTGTGTGGGACACAGGTCCACTCCAGCTGGTATCAATAGAGGTCTGGATTGAATTGGCTCTTTCCTGTTGATGTGAGTGGGGCTCAGTACCACTCCAGCTGGTATTAATAGAGGCCTGGATTGAATTGGCTCTTTCCTGATGTGTGAGTGGGACTCAGTTCCACTCCAGATGGTACTAATAGAGGCCTGGATTGAATTGGCACTTTCCTGGTTTGTGAGTGGGACTCAGTTCCACTCCAGCTCGTAATAATAGAGGCCTGGATTGAATTGGCAATTTCCTGGTGTGTGTGTGTGGGACTCAGTACCACTCCTGCTGGTATTAATAGAGGCCTGGATTGAATTGGCACTTTCCTGGTGTCTGAGTGGGACTCAGTCCCACTCCAGCTGGTACTACAAGAGATCTGGATTGAATTGCCTATTTCCTGGTCTGTGAGTGGGACTCAGTACCACTCCAGCTGGTATTAAGAGGTCTGGATTGAATTGGCTCTTTCCTGGTGTGTGAGTGGGACTCGGTACCACTCCAGCTGGTATTGATAGAGGCCTGGATTGAATTGGCACTTTCCTGGTGTGTGAGTGTGACTCAGTTCCACTCCAGCTGGTAATAATAGTGGCCTGGATTGAATTGGCACATTTTGCTTGTGTGTGTGTGGGCCTCAGTACCACTCCGGCTTTTATCAATAGAGACTTGGATTGAATTCCCTCTTAGCTGGTGTGTGAGTGGGACTCAGTACCACACCTGCTGGTATTAATAGAAGCCTGGTTTGAATTGGCTCTTTCCTGTTAGGTTAGACAGGCTCAGTCCCACTCCAGCTTGTGTTCATAGAGGTCTGGAAAGAATTGGCTCTTTCCTGGTGTGTGAATGCGGCTCAGTACCACTCCAGCTGGTATTAATAGAGATCTGGATGGAATTGCATCTTTCCTGGTGTGTGAGCGGGGCTCAGTACCACTCCAGCTGGTATTAATAGAGGATTGGATTGAATTGGCCCTTTCCTGGTGTGTGAGTGGGACTCAGTATCACTCCAGCTGGTATTAATACAGGCCTGGATTGAATTGGCTCTTTCCTGGTGTGTGAGTGTGGATCAGTACCACTCCAGCTGGTATTAAAAGAGGATTGGATTGAATTGCCTCTTTCCTGATGTGTGAGTGGGAATCAGTACCACTCCAGCTGCTATTAATAGTAACCTGGTTTGAATTGTCTCTGTCCTGGTGTGTGAGTGGGGCTCAGTACCACTGCAGCTGGTATTAAAAGAGTTCTGGATTGAATTGACTCTTCCCTGGAGTGTGAATGGGACTCAGTCCCACTCCAGCTGGTACTACAAGAGATCTGGATTGAATTGGCTCTTTCCTTGTGTGTGAGTGGGTCTCAGACCCAATCCAGCTGGTTTTAGTAGAAGCCTGGATTGAATTGCCTATTTCCTGGTCTGTGAGTGGGACTCAGTACCACTCCAGCTGGTATTAATAGAGGTCTAGATTGATTTGGCTCTTTCCTGGTGTGTGAGTGGGACTCAGTATCACTCCAACAGGTACTTAGAGAGATCTGGATTGATTTGGCTCTTTCCCGGTGTGTGAGTGGGCTCAGTCCCACTCCAGCTAGTATTAAAAGACGTCTGGTTTGAATTGGCTTTTTCCTGGTGTGTGTGTGGGACTCAGTATCACTCCAACTGGTATTTCGAGAGATCTGGATTGATTTGGCTCTTTCCTGGTGTGTGATTGGGGCTCAGTACCACTCCAGCTGGTATTAATAGAGGTCTAGCTTGATTTGGCCCTTTCCTGGTATGTGAGTGGGGCTCAGTCCCACTCCAGCTTGTATTAAAAGAAGTCGCGTCTGAATTGGCTTTTTCCTGGTGTGTGAGTGGGACTCAGTATCACTCCAGCTGGTATTTAGAGAGATCTGGATTGATTTGGCTCTTTCCTTATGTGTGAGTGGGGCTCAGTACCTCTCCAGATGGTATTAATAGAGGTCCAGATTGATTTGGGCCTTTCCTGGGATGTGAGTGGGACTCAGTACCACTCCAGCTAGTATTAATAGAGGCCTGGTTTGAATTGGCTTTTTCCTGGTGTGTGAGTGCAACTCAGTACCAGTCCAGCTGGCATTAAAAGAGATCTGGATTGAATTGGCTCTTTTCCTGGTGTGTGAGTGGGGCTCAGTCCCACTCCAGCTGGTATTAAAAGAAGTCTCGTCTGAATTGGCTTTTTCCTGGTGTGTGAGTGGGACTCAGTATCACTCCAGCTGGTATTAATAGAAACCTGGTTTGAATTGGCTCTTTCCTGGTGTGTGAGTGGGGCTCAGTCCCACTCCAGCTGGTATTAAAAGAAGTCTCGTCTGAATTGGCTTTTTCCTGGTGTGTGAGTGGGACTCAGTATCACTCCAGCTGGTATTTAGAGAGATCTGGATTGATTTGGCTCTTTCCTGGTGTGTGAGTGGGGCTCAGCCCCACTCCAGCTGGTATTAAAAGAAGTCTCGTCTGAATTGGCTTTTTCCTGGTGTGTGAGTGGGACTCAGTACCACTCCAGCTGGTATGAATAGAGGTCTAGATCGAATTGCCTCATTCCAGGTGTGTGAGCGGGACACAGTACCACTCCAGCTGGTACTCAGAGGTCTTGATTGAATTGGCTCTTTCCTGTTGATGTGAGTGGGGCTCAGTACCACTCCAGCAGGTATTAATAGAAACCTGGTTTGAATTGGCTCTTTCCTGTTGTGTTAGTCAGGCTCAGTCGCACTCCAGCTTGTATTCAAAGTTGTCTGCAGTGACTTGGCTCTTTCCTGGTGTGAGAGTGGGACTCAGTACCACACCAGCTTGTATTCATAGAGGTCTGGATTGAATAGGCTCTTTCCAGTTGAGTGAGTGGGGCTCAGTCCCACTCCAGCTGGGATTAAGAGGTCTGGATTGAATTGGCTCTTTCCTGGTGTGTGACTGGATCTCAGTACCACTCCAGCTGGTGTTAATAGAGGTCTGGATTGAATTGGCTCCTTCCAGGTGAGTGAGTGGGGCTCAGTCCCACTCCAGCTGGGATTAAGAGGTCCGGATTGAATTGGCTCTTTCCTGGTGTGTGAGTGGGGCTCAATCCCACTCCAGCTGGTATTAATAGAGGTCTAGATTGTCTTGGCTCTTTCCTGGTGTATGAGTGGGACTCAGTTCCACTCCAGCTGGTATAAATAGAGGCCTGGTTTCAATTGACTCTTTCCTGGTGTGTGAGTGGGGCTCAGTACCACTCCAGCTGGCATTCAAAGAGATCTGGATTGAATTGGCACTTTCCTGGTGTGTGAGTGGGGCTCAGTCTCACTCCAGCTGGTATTTAGAGAGATCTGGATTGATTTGGCTCTTTCCTGGTGTGTGAGTGGGGCTCAGTGCCACTCCAGCTGATATTAATAGAGGTCTAGATTGATTTTGCCCTTTCCTGGTATGTGAGTGGGACTCAGTACCACTCCAGCTGGTATTAATAGAAACCTGGTTTGAATTGGATCTGTCCTGGTGTGAGAGTGGGTCTCCGTTCCACTCCAGCTGGTATTAATAGAAGTCTGGATTGAATTTCCTCTTTCCCGGTGCATGAGTGGGACTCAGTCCCACTCCAGTCGCTATAGATAGAGGCCTGGATCGAAATGGCTCTTCCCTGGTGTGTGAGTGGGGCTCACTACCACTCCAGATGATACTAATAGAGGCCTGGTTTGAATTGACTCTTTCCTGGTGTGTGAGTGGGGCTCAGTACCACTCCAGCTGGTATTAATAGAGGTCTAGATTGATTTGGCTCTTTCCTGGTGTATGAGTGGGACGCAGTTCCACTCCAGCTGGTATAAATAGAGGCCTGGTTTCTATTGACTCTTTCCTGGTGTGTGAGTGGGGCTCAGTACCACTCCAGCTGGTATTAATAGAGGTCTGGATTGAATTGGCTCTTTCCTGGTGTTAGAGTGGGACTCAGGTCCACTCCAGCTGGTATTAATAGAGGTCTGGATTGAATTGGCTCTTTCCTGGTGCGTGAGTGGGACTCAGTACCACTCCAGCTGGTATTAATAGAGACCTGGATTGAATTGGCTCTTAGCTGGTGTGTGAGTGGGACTCAGTCCCACTCCAGCTGGTATGAATAGAGGTCTGGATTGATTTGTCTCTTTCCTGGTGTGTGCTTGGGGCTCAGTACCACTCCAGCTGGTATTAATAGAAGCCTGGATTGAATTGGTTCCTTGCTGTTGTGTTCGTCAGGCTCAGTCCCACTCCAGCTTGTATTCATAGAGATCTGGAATGAATTGGCTCTTTCCTGGTGTGTGAATGCGGCTCAGTACCACACCAGCTGGTATTAATAGAGACCTGGATTGAATTGGATCAATCCTGGTGTGTGAGTGGGACTCAGTGCCACTCCAGCTGCTATTAATACAGGACTGGAATGCATTGGCTCTTTCCTGGGGTGTGAGTGGGGCTCAGTACCACTCCAGCTGGTATTAATAGAGACCTGGATTGAATTGGATCTTTCCTGGTGTGTGAGTGGGACTCAGTACCACTCCAGCTGGTATGAATAGAGGTCTAGATTGAATTGGCTCTTTCCTGGTGTGTGAGTGAGGCTCAGGCCCTCTCCTGCTTGTATTAAAAGAGATCTGGATTGAATTGACTCTTTCCTGGTGTGTGAGTGAGGCTCAGGCCCTCTCCAGCTTGTATTAATAGAAACCTGGATTGAATTGGCTCTTTCCTGATGTGTGAGTGTGGCTCAGGCCCTCTGCAGCTTGTATTAAAAGAGATCTGGATTGAATTGGCTCTTTCCTGGTGTGTGAGTGAGGCTCAGTCCCACTCCAGCTGGTATTAAAAGATGTCTGGATTGAATTGGCTCTTTCCTGTTTAGTGAGTGAGGCTCAGTCCCACTCCAGCTGGTATTAAAAGAGGTCTGGATTGAATTGACTCTTTCCTGGTGTATGAATGGTGCTCAGTCCCACTCCAGCTGGTATTAAAAGATGTCTGGATTAAATTGGCTCTTTCCTGGTTTGTGAGTGAGGCTCAGTCCCACTCCAGCTGGTATTAAAAGAGGTCTGGATTGAATCGGCTCTTTCCTGGTGTTTGAGTGGTGCTCAGTCCCACTCCAGCTGGTATTAAAAGAGATCTGGATTGAATTGGCTCTTTCCTGGTGAGTGAGAGGTGCTCAGTCCCACTCCAGCTGTTATTAAAAGAGGTCTGGATTGAATTGGCTCTTTCCTGATGTGTGAGTGTGGATCAGGCCCTCTCCAGCTTGTATTAAAAGAGATCTGGATTGAATTGGTTCTTTCCTGATGTGTGAGTGTGGCTCAGGCCCTCTACAGCTTGTATTAAAAGAGGTCTGGATTGAATTGGCTCTTTCCTGGTGTGTGAGTGGGGCTCAGTACCACTCCAGCTGTTACTAAAAGAGGTCTGGATTGAATTGGCTCTTTCCTGGTGTGTGAGTGGGGCTCAGTCCCACTCCAGCTGTTATTAAAAGAGGTCTGAATTGAATTGGCTCTTTCCTGGTGTGTGCGTCGCACTCAGTACCACTCCAGCTGGTATTGATACAGACCTGGATTGATATGGCTCTTTCCTGGTGTGTGAGTGGGACTCCGTCCCACTCCAGTCGCTATAAATGGAGGCCTGGATCGAAATGTCGCTTCCCTGTTGTGTGAGTGGGACTCAGTAACACTCCAGCTGGTATTTATTGATGTGTGGATTGATATTTCTCTTCCCTGGTGTGTGAGTGGGACTCAGTAACACTCCAGCTGGTATTTATTGATGTGTGGATTGATATTTCTCTTCCCTGGTGTGTGAGTGGGACTCAGTACCACTCCAGCTGGTATTAATTGAGACCTGGAATTAATTCCCTCTTTCCTGGTGTGTGAGTGGGTCTCAGTAACACTCCAGCTGGAATTTATCGGGGTGTGGATTGAATTGCCTATTTCCTGGTGTGTGAGTGGGACTCAGTACCACTCCAGCTGGTATTAATAGAAACCTGGTTTGAATTGGCTCTTTCCTGTTGTGTTAGTCAGGCTCAGTCGCACTCCAGCTTGTATTCATAGTGGTCTGCAATGACTTGGCTCTTTCCTGTTGTGAGAGTGGGACACAGTACCACTCCAGCTTGCATTCATGGTGGTCTGCAATGACTTGGCTCTTTCGTGGTGTGAGAGTGGGACTCCGTACCACACCAGCTTGTATTCATAGAGGTCTGGATTGAATAGGCTCTTTCCAGTTGAGTGAGTGGGGCTCAGTCCCACTCCAGCTGGGAATAAGAGGTCTGGATTGAATTGGCTCTTTCCTGGTGTGTGAGTGGGGCTCAGTCCCACTACAGCTGGTGTTAATAGAGGTCTGAATTGAATTGGCTCCTGCCAGGTGAGTGAGTGGGGCTCAGTCCCGCTCCAGCTGGGATTAAGAGGTCTGGATTGAATTGGCTCTTTCCTGGTGTGTGAGTGGGGCTCAATCCCACTCCAGCTGGTATTAAGAGGTCTGGATTGAACTGGCTCTTTCCTGCTGAGTGAGTGGGACTCAGTACCACTCCAGCTGGTGTTAATAGATGTCTGGATTGAATTGGCACATTCCTGGAGAGTGAGTGGGGCTCAGTCCCACTCCAGCTGAGATTAAGAGGTCTGGATTGAATTGGCTCTTTCCTGGTGTGAAAGTGGGGCTCAATCCCACTCCAGCTGGTATTAAGAGGTCTGGATTGAATTGGATCTTTCCTGGTGAGTGAGTGGGGCCCAGTCCCACTCCAGCTCGTATTAAGAGGTCTGGATTGAATTGGCTCCTTCCTGGTGAGTGAGTGGGGCTCAGTCCCACTCCAGCTGGTATTAAGAGGTCTGGATTGAATTGGATCTTTCCTGGTGTGTGAGTGGGGCTCAGTACCACTCCAGCTGGTATGAATAGAGGTCTGGATTGAATTGACTCTTTCCTGCTGTGTGTGTGGGACTCATTTCCACTCCAGCTGGTATTAATAGAGTTCTGGATTTAATTGGCTCTTTTACTGGTGTGTGAGTGGGACTCAGTTCCACTCCAGCTGTTACTACTAGATGTCTGGATTGAATTAGCTCTTTCCTGGTGTGTTAGTCAGGCTCAGTCGCACTCCAGCTTGTATTCATAGTGGTCTGCAATGACTTGGCTCTTTCCTGTTGTGAGAGTGGGACACAGTACCACTCCAGCTTGTATTCATGGTGGTCTGCAATGACTTGGCTCTTTCGTGGTGTGAGAGTGGGACTCAGTACCACTCCAGCTTGTATTCATGGTGGTCTGCAATGACTTGGCTCTTTCGTGGTGTGAGTGTGGGACTCAGTCCCACACCAGCTTGTATTCACAGAGGTCTGGATTGAATAGGCTCTTTCCTGGTGTGTGAGTGGGGCTTAGTCCCACTACAGCTGGTGTTAATAGAGGTCTGAATTGAATTGGCTCCTTCCAGGTGAGTGAGTGGGGCTCAGTCCCGCTCCAGCTGGGATTAAGAGGTCTGGATTGAATTGGCTCTTTCCTGGTGTGTGAGTGGGGCTCAATCCCACTCCAGCTGGTATTAAGAGGTCTGGATTGAACTGGCTCTTTCCTGCTGAGTGAGTGGGACTCAGTACCACTCCAGCTGGTGTTAATAGATGTCTGGATTGAATTGGCACATTCCTGGTGTGTGATTGGGGCTCAGTCCCGCTCCAGCTGGGATTAAGAGGTCTGGATTGAATTGGCTCTTTCCTGGTGTGACAGTGGGGCTCAATCCCACTCCAGCTGGTATTAAGAGGTCTGGATTGAATTGGATCTTTCCTGGTGAGTGAGTGGGGCCCAGTCCCACTCCAGCTCGTATTAAGAGGTCTGGATTGAATTGGCTCCTTCCTGGTGAGTGAGTGGGGCTCAGTCCCACTCCAGCTGGTATTAAGAGGTCTGGATTGAATTGGATCTTTCCTGATGTGTGAGTGGGGCTCAGTACCACTCCAGCTGGTATGAATAGAGGTCTGGATTGAATTGACTCTTTCCTGGTGTGTGTGTGGGACTCATTTCCACTCCAGCTGGTATTAATAGAGTTCTGGATTTAATTGGCTCTTTTACTGTGTGTGAGTGGGACTCAGTTCCACTCCAGCTGTTACTAATAGAGGTCTGGATTGAATTAGCTCTTTCCTGGTGTGTGAGTAGGACTCAGTTCCACTCCAGCTGGTTTTAATAGAGGTCTGGATTGAATTGCCTCTTTCCTGGTTTGTGAGTGGGACTCAGTACCACTCCAGCTGGTATTAGTAGAGGTCTGGATTGATTTGGCTCTTTCCTGGTGTTTGAGTGGGACTCAGTACCACTCCAGCTGGTATTAATAGAGGTCTGGATTGAATTGGCTCCTTCCTGGTGAGTGAGTGGGGCTAAGTACCACTCCAGCTGGTATTAATACAGGCCTGGATTGAATTGGCACTTTCATGATGTTTGAGTTAGACTCAGTAACGCTCCAGCTGGTATTAATAGAGGCCTGGTTCCAATTGTCTCTTTCCTGCTGTTTGAGTGGGACTCAGTCCCAGTCCAGCTGGTATTATTAGAGGCCTTGATTGAATTGGCTCTTTCATGATGTCTGAGTGGGACACAGTCCCGCTCCTGTCGCTCTACGGAGAGGCCTGGATTGAATTGGCACTTTCCTGGTCTGTGAGTGGGACTCAGTCTCCCTCCAGCTGGTATGATTAGAAACCTGTATTGAATTGGCGCAGTCCTGGTGTTAGAGAGGGACTCAGTACCACTCCAGCTGGTATTAATCGAGGTCTGCAATAGAATTGCCGCTTTCCTGGTGTGTGAGTGGGGCTCAGTACCACTCCAGCTGGTATTAATAGAGGCCTGTATTGAATGGTCTCTTTCCTGGTGTGTGAGTGGGGCTCAGTACCAGCTTGTATTAATACAGGCCTGGATTGAATTGGCACTTTCCTGGTGTGTGAGTGGGGATCAGTACCACTGCAGCTGGTATTAATAGAGGCCTGGATTGAATCGGCTCTTTCCTGATGTGTGAGTGGGACTCAGTGCAAGTCCAACGGGTTTTGATAGTGTTCAGGAATAAATTGTCTCTTTCCTCCTGTGTCAAAGGGGCTATGTACCACTTCTGCAGGTATTAAGAGAGGCCTAGATTGAATTTACACATTCCTGGTGTGTGAGTCGGACCCAGTACCACTCCAGCTGGTATTAATAGAGGCCTGGTTTCAATTGTCTCCTTCCTGCTGTGTGAGTGGGACTCAGTCCCACTCCAGCTGGTATTATTAGAGGCCTTGATTGAATTGGCTCTTTCATGAAGTCTGAGTGGGACACAGTCCCGCTCCTGTCGCTCTACGTAGAGGCCTGGATTGAATTGGCACTTTCCTGGTCTGTGATTGGGACTCAGTTTCACTCAAATGGTACTAATAGAGACCTGGATTGAATTGGCTCTGTCCTGGTGTGTGAGTGGGGCTCAGTACCACTCCAGCTGGTATTAATAGAGTTCTGGATTGAATTCGCACTTTCCTTGTGTGTGAGTGGGGCTCTGTACTACTCCAGCTTGTGTTAATAAGAGTTCTGTTTTGAATTTGCTCTTTCCTGGTGTATGAGTGGTGTTCAGTACCTCTCCAGCTGGTGTTAATAAGAGGTCTGGATTGAATTTGCTGTCTCCTGGTGTGTGAGTGGGGCTCAGTACCACTCCAGCTGGTATTAATAGAGGTCTGGATTGAATTCTGTCTTCCCTGGTGTGTGAGTGGTACTCAGTACCATACCAGCTTGTATTCATGGAGGTCTGGATTGAATTGCCGCTTTCCTGGTGTGTGAGTGGGGCTCAGTACCACTCCAGCTTGTATTAATACAGGCCTGGATTGAATTGGCACTTTCCTGGTGTGTGAGTGGGGATCAGTACCACTGCAGCTGGTATTAATAGAGGCCTGGATTGAATCGGCTCTTTCCTGATGTGTGAGTGGGACTCAGTGCAACTCCAACTGGTATTGATAGTGTTCAGGAATAAATTGTCTCTTTCCTCCTGTGTCAAAGGGGCTATGTACCACTTCTGCAGGTATTAAGAGAGGCCTAGATTGAATTTACACATTCCTGGTGTGTGAGTGGGACCCAGTACCACTCCAGCTGGTATTCATAGAGGCCTGGATCGAATTGCCTCTCTCCCGATGTGTGAGTGAGACTCAGTACCACTGCAGTCGCTCTCAGTAGAGGCCTGGATTGAATTGACACTTTCCCGGTGTGTGAGTGGGACTCAGTACCACTCCATCTGGTACTAATAGTGGTCTGCATTGAATTGCCTGATTCCTGGTGAGTGAGTGGGGATCAGTACCACTGCAGCTGGTATTAATAGAGACCCGAATTGAATTTGCACTTTCCTGGTGTGTGAGTGGGGCTCAGTACCACTCCAGCTGTTGTTAATAAGAGTTCTGGTTTGAATTGGCTCTTTCCTGGTGTGTGAGTGGTGTTCAGTATCACTCTAGCTGGTATTAAAAGTGGTCAGTATTGAATTGGCTATTTCCTGGTCTGTGAGTGGGACTCAGTCCCACTCCAGCTGGTATTAATAGAGACATGGATTGAACTGCCTCTTTCCTGGTGTGTGAGTGGGACTCAGTACCACTCCAGCTGGTATTAATAGAAACCTGGTTTGAACTTGCTCTGTCCTGGTGTCAGAGTGGGACTCAGTACCACTCCATCTGGTATTAATAGAGACCTGGTTTGAATTCGCTCTGTCCTGGTGTGAGAGTGGGACTCAGTACCATCCATTTTGTATTAATAGAGGTCTGCATTGAATTGCCTCTTTCCTGGTGTGTGAGTGGGACTCAGTACCACTCCAGCTGGTATTAATAGAAACCTGGTTTGAATTGGCTCTGTCCTGGTGTTAGAGTGGGACTCAGTACAACTCCATCTGGTATTAATCGAGGTCTGCATTGAATTGCCTATTTCCTGGTGTGTGAGTAGGACTCAGTCCAACTCCAGCTGGTATTAATACAGGTCTGGATTGAATAGGCGCTTTCCTGGTGTGTGAGTGGGACTCAGAACCACTGCAGCTGGTATTAATAGAGGCCTGGATTGAATTGGCTCTGTCCTGGTGTGTGAGTGGGGCTCAGTACTACTCCAGTTGCTGTTCGTAAGAGTTCTGGATTGAATTGGCTCTTTCGTGCTGTGTGAGTTGGGTTCAGTACCACTCCAGCTGGTGTTAATAGGAGGTCTGGATTGAATTGGCACTTTCCTGGTGTGTGAGTGGGACACAGGTCCACTCCAGCTGGTATCAATAGAGGTCTGGATTGAATTGACTCTTTCCTGGTGATGCGAGTGGGGCTCAGTACCTCTCCAGCTTGTATTAATAGAGGTCTGGATTGAATTGACTCTTTCGTGGTGTGTGGGTGGGACTCAGTCCCACTCCAGCTGGTATTCAGAGGTCTTGATTGAATTGGCTCTTTCCTGTTGATGTGAGTGGGGCTCAGTACCACTCCAGCTGGTATTAATAGAGGCCTGGATTGAATTGGCTCTTTCCTGGTGTGTGAGTGGGACTCAGTTCCACTCCAGATGGTACTAATAGAGGTCTGGATTGAATTGGCACTTTCCTGCTGTGTGAGTGGGACTCAGTTCCACTCCAGCTGGTAATAATAGAGGCCTGGATTGAATTGGCAATTTCCTGGTGTGTGTGTGGGACTCAGGTCCACTCCAGCTGGTATTAATAGAGGACTAGATTGATTTGGCCCTTTCCTGGTATGTGAGTGGTACTCAGTACCACTCCAGCTGGTATTAATAGAAACCTGGTTTGAATTGGATCTGTCCTGGTGTGAGAGTGGGTTTCCGTTCCACTCCAGCTGGTATTAATAGAAGTCTGGATTGAATTTCCTCTTTCCCGGTGCATGAGTGGGACTCAGTCCCTCTCCAGTCGCTATAGATAGAGGCCTGGATCGAAATGGCTCTTCCCTGGTGTGTGAGTGGGGCTCACTACCACTCCAGCTGATACTAATAGAGGCCTGGTTTGAATTGACTCTTTCCTGGTGTGTGAGTGGGGCTCAGTACCACTCCAGCTGGTATTAATAGAGGTCTAGATTGATTTGGCTCTTTCCTGGTGTATGAGTGGGACGCAGTTCCACTCCAGCTGGTATAAATAGAGGCCTGGTTTCAATTGACTCTTTCCTGGTGTGTGAGTGGGGCTCAGTACCACTCCAGCTGGTATTAATAGAGGTCTGGATTGAATTGGCTCTTTCCTGGTGCGTGAGTGGGACTCAGTACCACTCCAGCTGGTATTAATAGAGACCTGGATTGAATTGGCTCTTAGCTGGTGTGTGAGTGGGACTCAGTCCCACTCCAGCTGGTATGAATAGAGGTCTGGATTGATTTGTCTCTTTCCTGGTGTGTGCTTGGGGCTCAGTACCACTCCAGCTGGTATTAATAGAAGCCTGGATTGAATTGGTTCCTTGCTGTTGTGTTCGTCAGGCTCAGTCCCACTCCAGCTTGTATTCATAGAGATCTGGAATGAATTGGCTCTTTCCTGGTGTGTGCTTGGGGCTCAGTACCACTCCAGCTGGTATTAATAGAAGCCTGGATTGAATTGGTTCCTTGCTGTTGTGTTCGTCAGGCTCAGTCCCACTCCAGCTTGTATTCATAGAGATCTGGAATGAATTGGCTCTTTCCTGGTGTGTGAATGCGGCTCAGTACCACACCAGCTGGTATTAATAGAGACCTGGATTGAATTGGATCTATCCTGGTGTGTGAGTGGGACTCAGTACCACTCCAGCTGGTATTAATAGAGACCTGGAATGAATTGGCTCCTTCCTGGTGAGTGAGTGGGGCTCAGTGCCACTCCAGCTGGTATTAATAGAGACCTGGATTGAATTGGATCTTTCCTGGTGTGTGAGTGGGACTCAGTACCACTCCAGCTGGTATGAATAGAGGTCTAGATTGAATTGGCTCTTTCCTGGTGTGTGAGTGAGGCTCAGGCCCTCTCCAGCTTGTATTAAAAGAGATCTGGATTGAATTGGCTCTTTCCTGGTGTGTGAGTGAGGCTCAGGCACTCTCCAGCTTGTATTAATAGAAACCTGGATTGAATTGGCTCTTTCCTGATGTGTGAGTGTGGCTCAGGCCCTCTGCAGCTTGTATTAAAAGAGATCTGGATTGAATTGGCTCTTTCCTGGTGTGTGAGTGAGGCTCAGTCCCACTCCAGCTGGTATTAAAAGATGTCTGGATTGAATTGGCTCTTTCCTGGTTTGTGAGTGAGGCTCAGTCCCACTCCAGCTGGTATTAAAAGAGGTCTGGATTGAATTGACTCTTTCCTGGTGTATGAATGGTGCTCAGTCCCACTCCAGCTGGTATTAAAAAATGTCTGGATTAAATTGGCTCTTTCCTGGTTTGTGAGTGAGGCTCAGTCCCACTCCAGCTGGTATTAAAAGAGGTCTGGATTGAATTGGCTCTTTCCTGGTGTATGAGTGGTGCTCAGTCCCACTCCAGCTGTTATTAACAGAGATCTGGATTGAATTGGCTCTTTCCTGGTGAGTGAGTGTGGATCAGGCCCTCTCCAGCTTGTATTAAAAGAGATCTGGATTGAATTGGCTCTTTCCTGATGTGTGAGTGTGGCTCAGGCCCTCTACAGCTGGTATTAATAGAGACCTGGATTGAATTGGATCTATCCTGGTGTGTGAGTGGGACTCAGTACCACTCCAGCTGGTATTAATAGAGACCTGGAATGAATTGGCTCCTTCCTGGTGAGTGAGTGGGGCTCAGTGCCACTCCAGCTGCTATTAATACAGGACTGGATTGAATTGGCTCTTTCCTGGGGTGTGAGTGGGGCTCAGTACCACTCCAGCTGGTATTAATAGAGACCTGGATTGAATTGGATCTTTCCTGGTGTGTGAGTGGGACTCAGTACCACTCCAGCTGGTGTGAATAGAGGTCCAGATTGAATTGGCTCTTTCCTGGTGTGTGAGTGAGGCTCAGGCCCTCTGCAGCTTGTATTAATAGAAACCTGGATTGAATTGGCTCTTTCCTGGTGTGTGAGAGAGGCTCAGGCCCTCTCCAGCTTGTATTAATAGAAACCTGGATTGAATTGGCTCTTTCCTGATGTGTGAGTGTGGCTCAGGCCCTCTGCAGCTTTTATTAAAAGAGATCTGGATTGAATTGACTCTTTCCTGGTGTGTGAGTGAGGCTCAGTCCCACTCCAGCTGGTATTAAAAGATGTCTGGATTAAATTGGCTCTTTCCAGGTTTGTGAGTGAGGCTCAGTCCCACTCCAGCTGGTATTAAAAGAGGTCTGGATTGAATTGGCTCTTTCCTGGTGTATGAGTGGTGCTCAGTCCCACTCCAGCTGTTATTAAAAGAGATCTGGATTGAATTGGCTCTTTCCTGGTGAGTGAGAGGTGCTCAGTCCCACTCCAGCTGTTATTAAAAGAGGTCTGGATTGAATTGGCTCTTTCCTGATGTGTGAGTGTGGATCAGGCCCTCTCCAGCTTGTATTAAAAGAGATCTGGATTGAATTGGCTCTTTCCTGATGTGTGAGTGTGGCTCAGGCCCTCTACAGCTTGTATTAAAAGAGGTCTGGATTGAATTGGCTCTTTCCTGGTGTGTGAGTGGGGCTCAGTACCACTCCAGCTGTTACTAAAAGAGGTCTGGATTGAATTGGCTCTTTCCTGGTGAGTGAGAGGTGCTCAGTCCCACTCCAGCTGTTATTAAAAGAGGTCTGAATTGAATTGGCTCTTTCCTGGTGTGTGCGTCCCATTCAGTACCACTCCAGCTGGTATTGATATAGACCTGGATTGATATGGCTCTTTCCTGGTGTGTGAGTGGGACTCCGTCCCACTCCAGTCGCTATAAATAGAGGCCTGGATCGAAATGTCGCTTCCCTGTTGTGTGAGTGGGACTCAGTAACACTCCAGCTGGTATTTATTGATGTGTGGATTGATATTTCTCTTCCCTGGTGTGTGAGTGGGACTCAGTAACACTCCAGCTGGTATTTATTGATGTGTGGATTGATATTTCTCTTCCCTGGTGTGTGAGTGGGACTCAGTACCACTCCAGCTGGTATTAATTGAGACCTGGAATTAATTCCCTCTTTCCTGGTGTGTGAGTGGGTCTCAGTAACACTCCAGCTGGTATTTATCGGGGTGTGGATTGAATTGCCTATTTCCTGGTGTGTGAGTGGGACTCAGTACCACTCCAGCTGGTATTAATAGAAACCTGGTTTGAATTGGCTCTTTCCTGTTGTGTTAGTCAGGCTCAGTCGCACTCCAGCTTGTATTCATAGTGGTCTGCAATGACTTGGCTCTTTCCTGTTGTGAGAGTGGGACACAGTACCACTCCAGCTTGTATTCATGGTGGTCTGCAATGACTTGGCTCTTTCGTGGTGTGAGAGTGGGACTCAGTCCCACACCAGCTTGTATTCACAGAGGTCTGGATTGAATAGGCTCTTTCCAGTTGAGTGAGTGGGGCTCAGTCCCACTCCAGCTGGGAATAAGAGGTCTGGATTGAATTGGCTCTTTCCTGGTGTGTGAGTGGGGCTCAGTCCCACTACAGCTGGTGTTAATAGAGGTCTGAATTGAATTGGCTCCTTCCAGGTGAGTGAGTGGGGCTCAGTCCCGCTCCAGCTGGGATTAAGAGGTCTGGATTGAATTGGCTCTTTCCTGGTGTGTGAGTGGGGCTCAATCCCACTCCAGCTGGTATTAAGAGGTCTGGATTGAACTGGCTCTTTCCTGCTGAGTGAGTGGGACTCAGTACCACTCCAGCTGGTGTTAATAGATGTCTGGATTGAATTGGCACATTCCTGGAGAGTGAGTGGGGCTCAGTCCCACTCCAGCTGGGATTAAGAGGTCTGGATTGAATTGGCTCTTTCCTGGTGTGAAAGTGGGGCTCAATCCCACTCCAGCTGGTATTAAGAGGTCTGGATTGAATTGGATCTTTCCTGGTGAGTGAGTGGGGCCCAGTCCCACTCCAGCTCGTATTAAGAGGTCTGGATTGAATTGGCTCCTTCCTGGTGAGTGAGTGGGGCTCAGTCCCACTCCAGCTGGTATTAAGAGGTCTGGATTGAATTGGATCTTTCCTGGTGTGTGAGTGGGGCTCAGTACCACTCCAGCTGGTATGAATAGAGGTCTGGATTGAATTGACTCTTTGCTGGTGTGTGTGTGGGACTCATTTCCACTCCAGCTGGTATTAATAGAGTTCTGGATTTAATTGGCTCTTTTACTGGTGTGTGAGTGGGACTCAGTTCCACTCCAGCTGTTACTACTAGATGTCTGGATTGAATTAGCTCTTTCTTGGTGTGTTAGTCAGGCTCAGTCGCACTCCAGCTTGTATTCATAGTGGTCTGCAATGACTTGGCTCTTTCCTGTTGTGAGAGTGGGACACAGTACCACTCCAGCTTGTATTCATGGTGGTCTGCAATGACTTGGCTCTTTCGTGGTGTGAGAGTGGGACTCAGTCCCACACCAGCTTGTATTCACAGAGGTCTGGATTGAATAGGCTCTTTCCAGTTGAGTGAGTGGGGCTCAGTCCCACTCCAGCTGGGAATAAGAGGTCTGGATTGAATTGGCTCTTTCCTGGTGTGTGAGTGGGGCTCAGTCCCACTACAGCTGGTGTTAATAGAGGTCTGAATTGAATTGGCTCCTTCCAGGTGAGTGAGTGGGGCTCAGTCCCGCTCCAGCTGGGATTAAGAGGTCTGGATTGAATTGGCTCTTTCCTGGTGTGAAAGTGGGGCTCAATCCCACTCCAGCTGGTATTAAGAGGTCTGGATTGAATTGGCTCTTTCCTGCTGAGTGAGTGGGACTCAGTACCACTCCAGCTGGTGTTAATAGATGTCTGGATTGAATTGGCACATTCCTGGAGAGTGAGTGGGGCTCAGTCCCACTCCAGCTGGGATTAAGAGGTCTGGATTGAATTGGCTCTTTCCTGGTGTGAAAGTGGGGCTCAATCCCACTCCAGCTGGTATTAAGAGGTCTGGATTGAATTGGATCTTTCCTGGTGAGTGAGTGGGGCCCAGTCCCACTCCAGCTCGTATTAAGAGGTCTGGATTGAATTGGCTCCTTCCTGGTGAGTGAGTGGGGCTCAGTCTCACTCCAGCTGGTATTAAGAGGTCTGGATTGAATTGGATCTTTCCTGGTGTGTGAGTGGGGCTCAGTACCACTCCAGCTGGTATGAATAGAGGTCTGGATTGAATTGACTCTTTGCTGGTGTGTGTGTGGGACTCATTTCCACTCCAGCTGGTATTAATAGAGTTCTGGATTTAATTGGCTCTTTTACTGGTGTGTGAGTGGGACTCAGTTCCACTCCAGCTGTTACTACTAGATGTCTGGATTGAATTAGCTCTTTCCTGGTGTGTTAGTCAGGCTCAGTCGCACTCCAGCTTGTATTCATAGTGGTCTGCAATGACTTGGCTCTTTCCTGTTGTGAGAGTGGGACACAGTACCACTCCAGCTTGTATTCATGGTGGTCTGAAATGACTTGGCTCTTTCGTGGTGTGAGAGTGGGACTCAGTCCCACACCAGCTTGTATTCACAGATGTCTGGATTGAATAGGCTCTTTCCAGTTGAGTGAGTGGGGCTCAGTCCCACTCCAGCTGGGAATAAGAGGTCTGGATTGAATTGTCTCTTTCCTGGTGTGTGAGTGGGGCTTAGTCCCACTACAGCTGGTGTTAATAGAGGTCTGAATTGAATTGGCTCCTTCCAGGTGAGTGAGTGGGGCTCAGTCCCGCTCCAGCTGGGATTAAGAGGTCTGGATTGAATTGGCTCTTTCCTGGTGTGTGAGTGGGGCTCAATCCCACTCCAGCTGGTATTAAGAGGTCTGGATTGAACTGGCTCTTTCCTGCTGAGTGAGTGGGACTCAGTACCACTCCAGCTCGTGTTAATAGATGTCTGGATTGAATTGGCACATTCCTGGTGTGTGAGTGGGGCTCAGTCCCGCTCCAGCTGGGATTAAGAGGTCTGGATTGAATTGGCTCTTTCCTGGTGTGAAAGTGGGGCTCAATCCCACTCCAGCTGGTATTAAGAGGTCTGGATTGAATTGGATCTTTCCTGGTGAGTGAGTGGGGCCCAGTCCCACTCCAGCTCGTATTAAGAGGTCTGGATTGAATTGGCTCCTTCCTGGTGAGTGAGTGGGGCTCAGTCCCACTCCAGCTGGTATTAAGAGGTCTGGATTGAATTGGATCTTTCCTGGTGTGTGTGTGGGACTCATTTGCACTCCAGCTGGTATGAATAGAGTTCTGGATTTAATTGGCTCTTTTACTGGTGTGTGAGTGGGACTCAGTTCCACTCCAGCTGTTACTAATAGAGGTCTGGATTGAATTAGCTCTTTCCTGGTGTGTGAGTAGGACTCAGTTCCACTCCAGCTGGTTTTAATAGAGGTCTGGATTGAATTGCCTCTTTGCTGGTTTGTGAGTGGGACTCAGTACCACTCCAGCTGGTATTAGTAGAGGTCTGGATTGATTTGTCTCTTTCCTGGTGTTTGAGTGGGACTCAGTACCACTCCAGCTGGTATTAATAGAGGTCTGGATTGAATTGGCTCCTTCCTGGTGAGTGAGTGGGGCTAAGTACCACTCCAGCTGGTATTAATACAGGCCTGGATTGAATTGGCACTTTCATGATGTTTGAGTTAGACTCAGTAACGCTCCAGCTGGTATTAATAGAGGCCTGGTTCCAATTGTCTCTTTCCTGCTGTTTGAGTGGGACTCAGTCCCAGTCCAGCTGGTATTATTAGAGGCCTTGATTGAATTGGCTCTTTCATGATGTCTGAGTGGGACACAGTCCCGCTCCTGTCGCTCTACGGAGAGGCCTGGATTGAATTGGCACTTTCCTGGTCTGTGAGTGGGACTCAGTCTCCCTCCAGCTGGTATGATTAGAAACCTGTATTGAATTGGCGCAGTCCTGGTGTTAGAGAGGGACTCAGTACCACTCCAGCTGGTATTAATCGAGGTCTGCAATAGAATTGCCGCTTTCCTGGTGTGTGAGTGGGGCTCAGTACCACTCCAGCTGGTATTAATAGAGGCCTGTATTGAATGGTCTCTTTCCTGGTGTGTGAGTGGGGCTCAGTACCAGCTTGTATTAATACAGGCCTGGATTGAATTGGCACTTTCCTGGTGTGTGAGTGGGGATCAGTACCACTGCAGCTGGTATTAATAGAGGCCTGGATTGAATCGGCTCTTTCCTGATGTGTGAGTGGGACTCAGTGCAACTCCAACTGGTATTGATAGTGTTCAGGAATAAATTGTCTCTTTCCTCCTCTGTCAAAGGGGCTATGTACCACTTCTGCAGGTATTAAGAGAGGCCTAGATTGAATTTACACATTCCTGGTGTGTGAGTGGGACCCAGTACCACTGCAGCTGGTATTCATAGAGGCCTGGATCGAATTGCCTCTCTCCCGATGTGTGAGTGAGACTCAGTACCACTGCAGTCGCTCTCAGTAGAGGCCTGGATTGAATTGGCATTTTCCCGGTGTGTGAGTGGGACTCAGTACCACTCCATCTGGTACTAATAGTGGTCTGCATTGAATTGCCTGATTCCTGGTGAGTGAGTGGGGATCAGTACCACTGCAGCTGGTATTAATAGAGACCCGAATTGAATTTGCACTTTCCTGGTGTGTGAGTGGGGCTCAGTACCACTCCAGCTGGTGTTAATAAGAGTTCTGGTTTGAATTGGCTCTTTCCTGGTGTGTGAGTGGTGTTCAGTACCACTCTAGCTGGTATTAAAAGTGGTCAGTATTGAATTGGCTATTTCCTGGTCTGTGAGTGGGACTCAGTCCCACTCCAGCTGGTATTAATAGAGACATGGATTGAACTGCCTCTTTCCTGGTGTGTGAGTGGGACTCAGTACCACTCCAGCTGGTATTAATAGAAACCTGGTTTGAACTTGCTCTGTCCTGGTGTCAGAGTGGGACTCAGTACCACTCCATCTGGTATTAATAGAGACCTGGTTTGAATTCGCTCTATCCTGGTGTGAGAGTGGGACTCAGTACCATCCATTTTGTATTAATAGAGGTCTGCATTGAATTGCCTCTTTCCTGGTGTGTCAGTGGGACTCAGTACCACTCCAGCTGGTATTAATAGAAACCTGGTTTGAATTGGCTCTGTCCTGGTGTTAGAGTGGGACTCAGTACAACTCCATCTGGTATTAATCGAGGTCTGCATTGAATTGCCTATTTCCTGGTGTGTGAGTAGGACTCAGTCCAACTCCAGCTGGTATTAATACAGGTCTGGATTGAATAGGCGCTTTCCTGGTGTGTGAGTGGGACTCAGAACCACTGCAGCTGGTATTAATAGAGGCCTGGATTGAATTGGCTCTGTCCTGGTGTGTGAGTGGGGCTCAGTACTACTCCAGTTGCTGTTCGTAAGAGTTCTGGATTGAATTGGCTCTTTCGTGCTGTGTGAGTTGGGTTCAGTACCACTCCAGCTGGTGTTAATAGGAGGTCTGGATTGAATTGGCACTTTCCTGGTGTGTGAGTGGGACACAGGTCCACTCCAGCTGGTATCAATAGAGGTCTGGATTGAATTGACTCTTTCTTGGTGTGTGGGTGGGACTCAGTCCAACTCCAGCTGGTATTCAGAGGTCTTGATTGAATTGGCTCTTTCCTGTTGATGTGAGTGGGGCTCAGTACCACTCCAGCTGGTATTAATAGAGGCCTGGATTGAATTGGCTCTTTCCTGATGTGTAAGGGGGACTCAGTACCACTCCAGCTGGTATTAATAGAGGCCTGGATTGAATTGGCACTTTCCTGGTGTTTGAGTGGGACTCAGTACCACTCCAGCTGGTATTAATAGAGGTCTGGATTGAATTGGCAATTTCCTGGTGTGTGTGTAGGACTCAGTACCACTCCAGCTGGTAATAATAGTGGCCTGGATTGAATTGGCACTTTCCTGGTGTGTGAGTGTGACTCAGTTCCACTCCAGCTGGTAATAATAGTGGCCTGGATTGAATTGGCACATTTTGCTGCTGTGTGTGTGGGCCTCAGTACCACTCCGGCATTTATCAATAGAGACTTGGATTGAATTCCCTCTTAGCTGGTGTGTGAGTGGGACTCAGTACCACTCCTGCTGGTATTAATAGAAGCCTGGTTTGAATTGGCTCTTTCCTGTTAGGTTAGTCAGGCTCAGTCCCACTCCAGCTTGTGTTCATAGAGGTCTGGAATGAAATGGCTCTTTCCTGGTGTGTGAATGCGGCTCAGTACCACTCCAGCTGGTATTAATAGAGATCTGGATGGAATTGCATCTTTCCTGGTGTGTGAGCGGGGCTCAGTACCACTCCAGCTGGTATTAATAGAGGATTGGATTGAATTGGCCCTTTCCTGGTGTGTGAGTGGGACTCAGTATCACTCCAGCTGGTATTAATACAGGCTTGGATTGAATTGGCTCTTTCCTGGTGGGTGAGTGTGGATCAGTACCACTCCAGCTGGTATTAAAAGAGGATTGGATTGAATTGCCTCTTTCCTGATGTGTGAGTGGGAATCAGTACCACTCCAGCTGCTATTAATAGTAACCTGGTTTGAATTGTCTCTGTCCTGGTGTGAGAGTGGGACTCAGTACCACTCCAGCTGGTATTTATAGAGATCTGGATTGATTTGGCTCTTTCCTGGTGTGTGAATGGGACTCAGTCCCACTCCAGCTGGTACTACAAGAGATCTGGATTGAATTGGCTCTTTCCTGGTGTGTGAGTGGGGCTCAGACCCAATCCAGCTGGTTTTAATAGAAGCCTGGATTGAATTGCCTCTTTCCTGGTCTGTGAGTGGGACTCAGTACCACTTCAGCTGGTATTTAGAGAGGTCTAGATTGATTTGGCTCTTTCCTGGTGTGTGAGTGGGACTCAGTATCACTCCAACTGGTATTTAGAGAGATCTGGATTGATTTGGCTCTTTCCTGGTGTGTGAGTGTGCTCAGTCCCACTCCAGCTAGTATTAAAAGACGTCTGGTTTGAATTGGCTTTTTCCTGGTGTGTGTGTGGGACTCAGTATCACTCCAACTGGTATTTCGAGAGATCTGGATTGATTTGGCTCTTTCCTGGTGTGTGAGTGGGGCTCAGTACCACTCCAGCTGGTATTAAAAGAAGTCGCGTCTGAATTGGCTTTTTCCTGGTGTGAGTGGGACTCAGTATCACTCCAGCTGGTATTTAGAGAGATCTGGATTGATTTGGCTCTTTCCTGGTGTGTGAGTGGGGCTCAGTCCCACTCCAGCTGGTATTAAAAGAAGTCTCGTCTGAATTGGCTTTTTCCTGGTTTGTGAGTGGGACTCAGTACCACTCCAGCTGGTATGAATAGAGGTCTAGATCGAATTGCCTCATTCCAGGTGTGTGAGCGGGACACAGTACCACTCCAGCTTGTATTCAGAGGTCTTGATTGAATTGGCTCTTTCGTGTTGATGTGAGTGGGGCTCAGTACCAATCCAGCTGGTATTAATAGAAACCTGGTTTGAATTGGCTCTTTCCTGTTGTGTTAGTCAGGCTCAGTCGCACTCCAGCTTGTATTCATAGTGGTCTGCAATGACTTGGCTCTTTCCTGGTGTGAGAGTGGGACTCAGTACCACACCAGCTTGTATTCATAGAGGTCTGGATTGAATAGGCTCTTTCCAGTTGAGTGAGTGGGGCTCAGTCCCACTCCAGCTGGTGTTAATAGAGGTCTGGATTGAATTGGCTCCTTCCAGGTGAGTGAATGGGGCTCAGTCCCACTCCAGCTGGGATTAAGAGGTCCGGATTGATTTGGCTCTTTCCTGGTGTGTGAGTGGGACTCAGTTCCACTCCAGCTGGTATAAATAGAGGCCTGGTTTCAATTGACTCTTTCCTGGTGTGTGAGTGGGGCTCAGTACCACTCCAGCTGGTATTAAAAGAGATCTGGATTGAATTGGCTCTTTCCTGGTGTGTGAGTGGGGCTCAGTCCCACTCCAGCTGGTATTTAGAGAGATCTGGATTGATTTGGCTCTTTCCTGGTGTGTTAGTGGGGCTCAGTGCCACTCCAGCTGATATTAATAGAGGTCTAGATTGATTTGGCCCTTTCCTGGTATGTAAGTGGGACTCAGTACCACTCCAGCTGGTATTAACAGAAACCTGGTTTGAATTGGCTCTGTCCTGGTGTGAGAGTGGGTCTCCGTTCCACTCCAGCTGGTATTAATAGAAGTCTGGATTGCATTTCCTCTTTCCTGGTGCATGAGTGGGACTCAGTCGCTATAGATAGAGGCCTGTATCGAACTGGCTCTTCCCTGGTGTGTGAGTGGGGCTCACTACCACTCCAGCTGGTATTAATAGAGGCCTGGTTTGAATTGACTCTTTCCTGGTGTGTGTGTGGGGGTCAGTACCACTCCAGCTGGTATTAATAGAAACCTGGTTTGAATTGGCTCTTTGCTGTTGTGTTAGTCAGGCTCAGTCGCACTCCAGCTTGTATTCATGATGGTCTGCAATGACTTGGCTCTTTCGTGGTGTGAGAGTGGGACTCAGTACCACACCAGCTTGTATTCATAGAGGTCTGGATTGAATAGGCTCTTTCCAGTTGAGTGAGTGGGGCTCAGTCCCACTCCAGCTGGTATTAAGAGGTCTGGATTGAACTGGCTCTTTCCTGCTGAGTGAGTGGGACTCTGTCCCACTCCAGCTGGTATTAAGAGGTCTGAATTGCATAGGCTCCTTCCAGGTGAGTGAGTGGGGCTCAGTCCCGCTCCAGCTGGGATTAAGAGGTCTGGATTGAATTGGCTCTTTCCTGGTGTGTGAGTGGGGCTCAATCCCACTCCAGCTGGTATTAAGAGGTCTGGATTTAACTGGCTCTTTCCTGCTGAGTGAGTGGGACTCAGTACCACTCCAGCTGGTGTTAATAGAGGTCTGGATTGAATTGGCACATTCCTGGTGAGTGAGTGGGGCCCAGTCCCACTCCAGCTGGTATTAAGAGGTCTGGATTGAATTGGATCTTTCCTGGTGAGTGCGTGGGGCCCAGTCCCACTCCAGCTCGTATTAAGAGGTCTGGATTGAATTGGCTCCATCCTAGTGAGTGAGTGGGGCTCAGTCCCACACCAGCTGGTATTAAGAGGTCTGGATTGAATTGGATCTTTCCTGGTGTGTGAGTGGGGCTCTGTACCACTCCAGCTGGTATGAATAGAGGTCTGGATTGAATTGACTCTTTCCTGGTGTGTGTGTGGGACTCATTTCCACTCCAGCTGGTATTAATAGAGTTCTGGATTTAATTGGCTCTTTTGCTGGTGTGTGAGTGGGACTCAGTTCCACTCCAGCTATTACTAATAGAGGTCTGGATTGAATTAGCTCTTTCCTGGTGTGTGAGTCGGACTCAGTTCCACTCCAGCTGGTTTTAATATAGGTCTGGATTGAATTGCCTCTTTCCTGGTTTGTGAGTGGGACTCAGTACCACTCCAGCTGGTATTAGTAGAGGTCTGGATTGATTTGGCTCTTTCCTGGTGTTTGAGTGGGACTCGGTACCACTCCAGCTGGTATTAATAGAGGTCTGGATTGAATTGGCTCCTTCCTGGTGAGTGAGTGGGGCTAAGTACCACTCCAGCTGGTATTCATCGTGGTCTGGATTGAATTGGCTCCTTCCTGGTGAGTGAGTGGGGCTCAGTACCACTCCAGCTGTTATTAACAGAGGTCTGGATTGAATTGGCTCTTTCCTGGTGTGTGAGTGGCACTCAGTACCACTCCAGCTGGTATTAATAGAGATCTGGATTGAATTGGCTCCTTCCTGGTTTGTGAGTGGGGCTCAGTACAACTCCAGCTGGTATTAATAGAGATCTGGATTAAATTGGCTCCTTCCTGGTTTGTGAGTGAGGCTCAGTCCCACTCCAGCTGGTATTAAAAGATGTCTGGATTGAATTGGCTCTTTCCTGGTTTGTGAGTGAGGCTCAGTCCCACTCCAGCTGGTATTAAAAGAGGTCTGGATTGAATTGACTCTTTCCTGGTGTATGAGTGGTGCTCAGTCCCACTCCAGCTGGTATGAAAAGATGTCTGGATTAAATTGGCTCTTTCCTGGTTTGTGAGTGTGGCTCAGTCCCACTCCAGCTGGTATTAAAAGAGGTCTGGATTGAATTGGCTCTTTCCTGGTGTATGAGTGGTGCTCAGTCCCACTCCAGCTGGTATTAAAAGAGGCCTGGATTGAATTGCCTCTTTCCTGGTGTGTGAGTGGGACTCGGTAACACTCCAGTTGGTATTTATAGAGGTGTGGATTGAATTGTCTCTTTCCTGGTGTGTGAGTGGGACTCAGTACCACTCCAGCTGGTTTTAATAGAGGTCTGGATTCAATTGCCTCTTTCCTGGTGTGTGAGTGGGACTCAGTACCACTCCAGCTGGTATTAGTAGATGTCTGGATTGATTTGGCTCTTTCCTGGTGTTTGAGTGGGACTCAGTACCACTCCAGCTGATATTAATAGAGGTCTGGATTGAATTGGCTCCTTCCTGGTGAGTGAGTGGGGCTAAGTACCACTCCAGCTGGTATTAATAGTGGTCTGGATTGAATTGGCTCTTTCCTGGTGTGTGAGTGGGACTCAGTACCACTCCAGCTGGTATTAATAGAAACCTGGTTTGAATTGGCTCTTTCCTGTTGTGTTAGTCAGGCTCAGTCGCACTCCAGCTTGTATTCATGGTGGTCTGCAATGACTTGGCTCTTTCGTGGTGTGAGAGTGGGACTCAGTACCACACCAGCTTGTATTCATAGAGGTCTGGATTGAATAGGCTCTTTCCAGTTGAGTGAGTGGTGCTCAGTCCCACTCCAGCTGGTATTAAGAGGTCTGGATTGAACTGGCTCTTTCCTGCTGAGTGAGTGGGACTCTGTCCCACTCCAGCTGGTATTAAGAGGTCTGAATTGCATAGGCTCCTTCCAGGTGAGTGAGTGGGGCTCAGTCCCGCTCCAGCTGGGATTAAGAGGTCTGGATTGAATTGGCTCTTTCCTGGTGTGTGAGTGGGGCTCAATCCCACTCCAGCTGGTATTAAGAGGTCTGGATTTAACTGGCTCTTTCCTGCTGAGTGAGTGGGACTCAGTACCACTCCAGCTGGTGTTAATAGAGGTCTGGATTGAATTGGCACATTCCTGGTGAGTGACTGGGGCCCAGTCCCACTCCAGCTGGTATTAAGAGGTCTGGATTGAATTGGCTCCTTCCTAGTGAGTGAGTGGGGCTCAGTCCCACTCCAGCTGGTATTAAGAGGTCTGGATTGAATTGGATCTTTCCTGGTGTGTGAGTGGGGCTCAGTACCACTCCAGCTGTTATAAATAGAGGTCTGGATTGAATTGACTCTTTCCTGGTGTGTGTGTGGGACTCATTTCCACTCCAGCTGGTATTAATAGAGTTCTGGATTTAATTGGCTCTTTTGCTGGTGTGTGAGTGGGACTCAGTTCCACTCCAGCTTTTACTAATAGAGGTCTGGATTGAATTAGCTCTTTCCTGGTGTGTGAGTCGGACTCAGTTCCACTCCAGCTGGTTTTAATATAGGTCTGGATTGAATTGCCTCTTTCCTTGTTTGTGAGTGGGACTCAGTACCACTCCAGCTGGTATTAGTAGAGGTCTGGATTGATTTGGCTCTTTCCTGGTGTTTGAGTGGGACTCAGTACCACTCCAGCTGGTATTAATAGAGGTCTGGATTGAATTGGCTCCTTCCTGGTGAGTGAGTGGGGCTAAGTACCACTCCAGCTGGTATTCATCGTGGTCTGGATTGAATTGGCTCCTTCCTGGTGAGTGAGTGGGGCTCAGTACCACTCCAGCTGTTATTAAAAGAGGTCTGGATTGAATTGGCTCTTTCCTGGTGTGTGAGTGGCACTCAGTACCACTCCAGCTGGTATTTATAGAGATCTGGATTGATTTGGCTCTTTCCTGGTGTGTGAGTGGGGCTAAGTACCACTCCAGCTGGTATTAATAGTGGTCTGGATTGAATTGGCTCCTTCCTGGTGAGTGAGTGGGGCTCAGTACCACTCCAGCTGGTATTTATGGAGATCTGGATTGATTTGGCTCTTTCCTGGTGTGTGAGTGGGGGTCAGTCCCACTCCAGTCGCTATAAATAGAGGCCTTGATTTAATTGCCTCTTTCCTGGTGTGAGATTGGGACTCAGAACCACTCCAGCTGCTATTAATAGAGGTTTGGATTGAATTGGCTCCTTCCTGGTGAGTGAGTGGGGCTCAGTACCACTCCAGCTGTTATTACAAGAGGTCTGGATTGAATTGGCTCTTTCCTGGTGTGTGAGTGGCACTCAGTACCACTCCAGCTGGTATTTATAGAGATCTGGATTGATTTGGCTCTTTCCTGGTGTGTGAGTGGGGGTCAGTCCCACTCCAGTCGCTATAAATAGAGGCCTGGATTTAATTGTCTCTTTCCTGGTGTGTGAGTGGGACTCGGTAACACTCCAGCTGGTATCTCTAGAGTTGTGGATTGATATTTCTCTTTCCTGGAGTGTGAGTGGTACTCAGTACCACTCCAGCTGGTATTAATAGAGGTCTGGATTGAATTTCCTCTTTCCAGGTGTGTGAGTGGGTCTCAGTAACACTCCAGCTGGTATTTATCGAGGTGTGGATTGAATTGCCTCTTTCCTGGTGTGTGAGTGGGACTCAGTGCCACTCCAGCTGGTATTAATAGAGGTCTGGATTGATTTGGCTCTTTCCTGGTGTTTGAGTGGGACTCAGTACCACTCCAGCTGGTATTAATAGAGACCTGAATTGAATTGGCTCTTTCCTGGTTTGTGAGTGGGACTCAGTATCACTTCAGCTTGTATTAATAGAGACCTGGAATTAATTGCCTCTTTCCTGGTGTGTGAGTGGGTCTCAGTAACACTCCAGCTGGTATTTATCGAGGTGTGGATTGAATTGCCTCTTTCCTGGTGTGTGAGTGGGACTCAGTGCCACTGCAGCTGGTATTAATATAGGTCTGGATTGATTTGGCTCTTTCCTGGTGTTTGAGTGGGACACAGTACCACTCCAGCTTGTATTCATAGTGGTCTGCAATGACTTGGCTCTTTCCTGGTGAGTTAGTGGGGCTCAGTACCACTCCAGCTGGTATTAATATAGGTCTGGATTGAAGTGGCTCCTTCCCAGTGAGTGAGTGGGACTCAGTACCACTCCAGCTGGTATTAATAGAGGTCTGGATTGAATTGGCTCCTTCCTGGTGAGTGAGTGGGGCTAAGTACCACTCCAGCTGGTATTCATCGTGGTCTGGATTGAATTGGCTCCTTCCTGGTGAGTGAGTGGGGCTCAGTACCACTCCAGCTGTTATTAAAAGAGGTCTGGATTGAATTGGCTCTTTCCTGGTGTGTGAGTGGCACTCAGTACCACTCCAGCTGGTATTTATAGAGATCTGGATTGATTTGGCTCTTTCCTGGTGTGTGAGTGGGGCTAAGTACCACTCCAGCTGGTATTAATAGTGGTCTGGATTGAATTGGCTCCTTCCTGGTGAGTGAGTGGGGCTCAGTACCACTCCAGCTGGTATTTATGGAGATCTGGATTGATTTGGCTCTTTCCTGGTGTGTGAGTGGGGGTCAGTCCCACTCCAGTCGCTATAAATAGAGGCCTTGATTTAATTGCCTCTTTCCTGGTGTGAGATTGGGACTCAGAACCACTCCAGCTGCTATTAATAGAGGTTTGGATTGAATTGGCTCCTTCCTGGTGAGTGAGTGGGGCTCAGTACCACTCCAGCTGTTATTACAAGAGGTCTGGATTGAATTGGCTCTTTCCTGGTGTGTGAGTGGCACTCAGTACCACTCCAGCTGGTATTTATAGAGATCTGGATTGATTTGGCTCTTTCCTGGTGTGTGAGTGGGGGTCAGTCCCACTCCAGTCGCTATAAATAGAGGCCTGGATTTAATTGTCTCTTTCCTGGTGTGTGAGTGGGACTCGGTAACACTCCAGCTGGTATCTCTAGAGTTGTGGATTGATATTTCTCTTTCCTGGAGTGTGAGTGGTACTCAGTACCACTCCAGCTGGTATTAATAGAGGTCTGGATTGAATTTCCTCTTTCCAGGTGTGTGAGTGGGTCTCAGTAACACTCCAGCTGGTATTTATCGAGGTGTGGATTGAATTGCCTCTTTCCTGGTGTGTGAGTGGGACTCAGTGCCACTCCAGCTGGTATTAATAGAGGTCTGGATTGATTTGGCTCTTTCCTGGTGTTTGAGTGGGACTCAGTACCACTCCAGCTGGTATTAATAGAGACCTGAATTGAATTGGCTCTTTCCTGGTTTGTGAGTGGGACTCAGTATCACTTCAGCTTGTATTAATAGAGACCTGGAATTAATTGCCTCTTTCCTGGTGTGTGAGTGGGTCTCAGTAACACTCCAGCTGGTATTTATCGAGGTGTGGATTGAATTGCCTCTTTCCTGGTGTGTGAGTGGGACTCAGTGCCACTGCAGCTGGTATTAATATAGGTCTGGATTGATTTGGCTCTTTCCTGGTGTTTGAGTGGGACACAGTACCACTCCAGCTTGTATTCATAGTGGTCTGCAATGACTTGGCTCTTTCCTGGTGAGTTAGTGGGGCTCAGTACCACTCCAGCTGGTATTAATATAGGTCTGGATTGAAGTGGCTCCTTCCCAGTGAGTGAGTGGGGCTCAGTACCACTCCAGCCGGTATTAATAGAGGTCTGGATTGAAGTGGCTCCTTCCCAGTGAGTGAGTGGGGCTCCGTACCTCTCCAGCTGGTGTTCATAGAGGTCTGGATCGAATTGGCTCCTTCCAGGTGAGTGAGTGGGGCTCAGTCCCACTCCAGCTGGGATTAAGAGGTCTGAATTGAATTGGTTCTTTCCTGGTGTGTGTCTGGGGCTCAATCCCACTCCAGCTGGTATTAAGAGGTCTGGATTGAATTGGCTCTTTCCTGCTGAGTGAGTGGGACTCAGTACCACTCCAGCTGGTGTTAATAGAGGTCTGGCTTGAATTGGCACATTCCTGGTGAGTGAGTGGGGCCCAGTCCCACTCCAGCTGGTATTAAGAGGTCTGGATTGAATTGGCTCCTTCCTGGTGAGTGAGTGGTGCTCAGTCCCACTCCAGCTGGTATTAAGAGGTCTGGATTGAATTGGTGCCTTCCTGGTGAGTGAGTGGGGCTCAGTTCCACTCCAGCTGGTATTTAGAGGTCTTAATTGAATTAGCTCTTTCCTGGTGTGTGAGTGGGACTCAGTTCCACTCCAGCTGGTATTAATAGAGGCCTGGTTTGAATCGAGTTTTCCTGGTGTGTGTGTGGGACTCAGTTCCGCTGCAGCTGTTACTAATAGAGGTCTGGATTGAATTGACTCTTTCCTGGTGTGTGAGTGGGACTCAGGTCCACTCCAGCTGGTATTAATAGAGACCAAGATTGAATAGGCTCTTTCCTGGTGTGTGAGTGGGACTCGGTACCACTCCAGCTGGTATTAATAGAGGCCTGGATTGAATTGGCTCTTCCGTGGTGTGTGAGTGAGACTCAGTACCACTCCAGCTGGTATTAATAGAGACCTGGATTTAATTGAATCTTTCCTGGTGTTTGAGTGGGACTCAGTGCCACTCCAGCTGGTATTAATAGAGGTCTGGAATGATTTGGCTCATTCCTGGTGTGTGAGTGGGGCTCAGTCCCACTCCAGCTGGTATTAATAGATGTCTGGATTGAATTGGCTCCTTCCTGGTGAGTGAGTGGGGCTCAGTACCACTCCAGCTGGTATTAATAGTGGTCTGGATTGACTTGGCTCCTTCCTGGTGAGTGAGTGGGACTCAGTCCCACTCCAGCTGGTATTAATAGAGGTCTGGATTCAATTGGCACCTTCCTGGTGAGTGAGTGGGGCTCAGTACCTCTCCAGCTGGTGTTAATAAGAGGTCTGGATTGATTTGAGTCTTTGCTGGTGTGTGAGTGGGACTCAGTACCACTCCAGCTTGTATTAATAGAGGTCTGGATTGAATTGGCTCCATCCTGGTGAGTGAATGGGGCTCAGTCCCACTCCAGCAGGTATTAAAAGAGGTCTGGATTGAATTGACTCTTACCTGGTGAGTGAGTGGGGCTCAGTACCACTGCAGCTGGTATTAATAGAGGTCTGGATTGAATTGGCTCCATCCTGGTGAATGAGTGGGGCTCAGTACCACTCCAGCTGGTATTAATAGAGGTCTGGATTGAATTGGCACCTTCCTGGTGAGTGCGTGGGGCTCAGTACCACTCCAGCCGGTATTAATAGAGGTCTGGATTGAAGTGTCTCCTTCCTGGTGAGTGAGTGGGGCTCCGTACCACTCCAGCTGTTATTAATAGAGGTCTGGATTGAATTGGCACCTTCCTGGTGAGTGCGTGGGGCTCAGGACCTCTTCAGCTGGTGTTAATAAGATGTCTGGATTGAATTGACTCTTTACTGCTGAGTGAGTGGGACTCAGTACCACTCCAGCTGGTATTAATAGAGGTCAGGATCGAATTGGCTCCTTCCAGGTGAGTGAGTGGGGCTCAGTCCCACTCCAGCTGGGATTAAGAGGTCTGGATTGAATTGGTTCTTTCCTGGTGTGTGTCTGTTGCTCAATCCCACTCCAGATGGTATTAAGAGGTCTGGATTGAATTGGCTCTTTCCTGCTGAGTGAGTGGGACTCAGTACCACTCCAGCTGGTGTTAATAGAGGTCTGGCTTGAATTGGCACATTCCTGGTGAGTGAGTGGGGCCCAGTCCCACTCCAGCTGGTATTAAGAGGTCTGGATTGAATTGGCTCCTTCCTGGTGAGTGAGTGGTGCTCAGTCCCACTCCAGCTGGTATTAAGAGGTCTGGATTGAATTGGTGCCTTCCTGGTGAGTGAGTGGGGCTCAGTTCCACTCCAGCTGGTATTTAGAGGTCTTAATTGAATTAGCTCTTTCCTGGTGTGTGAGTGGGACTCAGTTCCACTCCAGCTGGTATTAATAGAGGCCTGGTTTGAATTGAGTTTTCCTGGTGTGTGTGTGGGACTCAGTTCCACTGCAGCTGTTACTAATAGAGGTCTGGATTGAATTGACTCTTTCCTGGTGTGTGAGTGGGACTCAGGTCCACTCCAGCTGGTATTAATAGAGACCAAGATTGAATAGGCTCTTTCCTGGTGTGTGAGTGGGACTCAGTACCACTCCAGCTGGTATTAATAGAGGCCTGGATTGAATTGGCTCTTCCGTGGTGTGTGAGTGAGACTCAGTACCACTCCAGCTGGTATTAATAAAGACCTGGATTTAATTGAATCTTTCCTGGTGTTTGAGTGGGACTCAGTGCCACTCCAGCTGGTATTAATAGAGGTCTGGAATGATTTGGCTCATTCCTGGTGTTTGAGTGGGGCTCAGTCCCACTCCAGCTGGTATTAATAGATGTCTGGATTGAATTGGCTCCTTCCTGGTGAGTGAGTGGGGCTCAGTACCACTCCAGCTGGTATTAATAGTGGTCTGGATTGACTTGGCTCCTTCCTGGTGAGTGAGTGGGACTCAGTCCCACTCCAGCTGGTATTAATAGAGGTCTGGATTCAATTGGCTCCTTCCTGGTGAGTGAGTGGTGCTCAGTACCACTCCAGCTGGTATTAATAGAGGTCTGGATTGAATTGGCACCTTCCTGGTGAGTGAGTGGGGCTCAGTACCTCTCCAGCTGGTGTTAATAAGAGGTCTGGATTGATTTGAGTCTTTGCTGTGTGTGAGTGGGACTCAGTACCACTCCAGCTGGTATTAATAGAGGTCTGGATTGAATTGGCTCTTTCCTTGTGTGTGAGTGTGACTCAGTACCACTCCAGCTTGTATTAATAGATGTCTGGATTGAATTGGCTCCATCCTGGTGAGTGAATGGGGCTCAGTCCCACTCCAGCTGGTATTAAAAGAGGTCTGGATTGAATTGACTCTTCCCTGGTGAGTAAGTGGGGCTCAGTACCACTGCAGCTGGTATTAATAGAGGTCTGGATTGAATTGGCTCCATCCTGGTGAATGAGTGGGGCTCAGTACCACTCCAGCTGGTATTAATAGAGGTCTGGATTGAATTGGCTCTTTCCTTGTGTGTGAGTGTGACTCAGTACCACTCCAGCTGGTATTAATAAAGACCTGGATTTAATTGAATCTTTCCTGGTGTTTGAGTGGGACTCAGTGCCACTCCAGCTGGTATTAATAGATGTCTGGATTGAATTGGCTCCTTCCTGGTGAGTGAGTGGGGCTCAGTACCACTCCAGCTGGTATTAATAGTGGTCTGGATTGACTTGGCTCCTTCCTGGTGAGTGAGTGGGACTCAGTCCCACTCCAGCTGGTATTAATAGAGGTCTGGATTCAATTGGCTCCTTCCTGGTGAGTGAGTGGTGCTCAGTACCACTCCAGCTGGTATTAATAGAGGTCTGGATTGAATTGGCACCTTCCTGGTGAGTGAGTGGGGCTCAGTACCTCTCCAGCTGGTGTTAATAAGAGGTCTGGATTGAATTGGCTCTTTCCTTGTGTGTGAGTGGGGCTCAGTACCACTCCAGCTGGTATTAATAGAGGTCTGGATTGAATTGGCTCTTTCCTTGTGTGTGAGTGTGACTCAGTACCACTCCAGCTTGTATTAATAGAGGTCTGGATTGAATTGGCTCCATCCTGGTGAGTGAATGGGGCTCAGTTCCACTCCAGCTGGTATTAAAAGAGGTCTGGATTGAATTGACTCTTCCCTGGTGAGTGAGTGGGGCTCAGTACCACTGCAGCTGGTATTAATAGAGTTCTGGATTGAATTGGCTCCATCCTGGTGAATGAGTGGGGCTCAGTACCACTCCAGCTGGTATTAATAGAGGTCTGGATTGAATTACTCTTTCCTGGTGTGTGAGTGGGATTCAGTACCAATCCGGCTGGTATTAATAGAGGTCTGGATTGAATTGACTCTTTCCTGGTTTGTGAGTGGGACTGAGGTCCACTCCAGCTGGTATTAATCGAGGTCTGGATTGAATTGCCTCTTTCCTGGTGTGTGAGTGGGACTCGGTACCACTCCAGCTGGTATTAATAGAGGCCTGGCTTTAATTGCCTCTTTCCTGGTGTGTGAGTGGCACTCAGAACCACTCCAGCTGGTATTTATAGAGATCTGGATTGATTTGGCTCTTTCCTGGTGTGTGAGTGGGGGTCAGTCCCACTCCAGTCGCTATAAATAGAGGCCTGGATTTAATTGCCTCTTTCCTGGTGTGTGAGTGGGGCTCGGTAACACTCCAGCTGGTATTTCTAGAGTTGTGTATTGATATTTCTCTTTCCTGGTGTGTGAGTGGGACTCAGTACCTCTCCAGCTGGTGTTAATAAGAGGTCTGGATTGAAGTGACTCTTTACTGGTGAGTGAGTGGGACTCAGTACCACTCCAGCTGGTATTAATAGAGGTGTGGATTGAATTGACTCTTTCCTGGTGTCTGTCTGGGTCTCAGTACCACTCCAGCTGGTATTAATAGAGACCTGGATTGAATTGGCTCTTTCCTCGTGTCTGTCTGGGGCTCAGTACCACTCCAGCTGGTATTAAGAGGTCTGGATTGAATTGGCTCTTTCCTGCTGAGTGAGTGGGACTCAGTACCACTCCAGCTGGTTTTAATAGAGGTCTGGCTTGAATTGGCACATTCCTGGTGAGTGAGTGGGGCCCAGTCCCACTCCAGCTGGTATTAAGAGGTCTGGATTGAATTGGCTCCTTCCTGGTGAGTGAGTGGTGCTCAGCCCCACTCCAGCTGGTATTAAGAGGTCTGGATTGAATTGGTGCCTTCCTGGTGAGTGAGTGGGGCTCAGTTCCACTCCAGCTGGTATTTAGAGGTCTTAATTGAATTAGCTCTTTCCTGGTGTGTGAGTGGGACTCAGTTCCACTCCAGCTGGTATTAATAAAGACCTGGATTTAATTGAATCTTTCCTGGTGTTTGAGTGGGACTCAGTGCCACTCCAGCTGGTATTAATAGAGGTCTGGAATGATTTGGCTCATTCCTGGTGTTTGAGTGGGGCTCAGTCCCACTCCAGCTGGTATTAATAGATGTCTGGATTGAATTGGCTCCTTCCTGGTGAGTGAGTGGGGCTCAGTACCACTCCAGCTGGTATTAATAGTGGTCTGGATTGACTTGGCTCCTTCCTGGTGAGTGAGTGGGACTCAGTCCCACTCCAGCTGGTATTAATAGAGGTCTGGATTCAATTGGCTCCTTCCTGGTGAGTGAGTGGTGCTCAGTACCACTCCAGCTGGTATTAATAGAGGTCTGGATTGAATTGGCACCTTCCTGGTGAGTGAGTGGGGCTCAGTACCTCTCCAGCTGGTGTTAATAAGAGGTCTGGATTGAATTGGCTCTTTCCTTGTGTGTGAGTGGGGCTCAGTACCACTCCAGCTGGTATTAATAGAGGTCTGGATTGAATTGGCTCTTTCCTTGTGTGTGAGTGTGACTCAGTACCACTCCAGCTTGTATTAATAGAGGTCTGGATTGAATTGGCTCCATCCTGGTGAGTGAATGGGGCTCAGTTCCACTCCAGCTGGTATTAAAAGAGGTCTGGATTGAATTGACTCTTCCCTGGTGAGTGAGTGGGGCTCAGTACCACTGCAGCTGGTATTAATAGAGTTCTGGATTGAATTGGCTCCATCCTGGTGAATGAGTGGGGCTCAGTACCACTCCAGCTGGTATTAATAGAGGTCTGGATTGAATTACTCTTTCCTGGTGTGTGAGTGGGATTCAGTACCAATCCGGCTGGTATTAATAGAGGTCTGGATTGAATTGACTCTTTCCTGGTTTGTGAGTGGGACTGAGGTCCACTCCAGCTGGTATTAATCGAGGTCTGGATTGAATTGCCTCTTTCCTGGTGTGTGAGTGGGACTCGGTACCACTCCAGCTGGTATTAATAGAGGCCTGGCTTTAATTGCCTCTTTCCTGGTGTGTGAGTGGCACTCAGAACCACTCCAGCTGGTATTTATAGAGATCTGGATTGATTTGGCTCTTTCCTGGTGTGTGAGTGGGGGTCAGTCCCACTCCAGTCGCTATAAATAGAGGCCTGGATTTAATTGCCTCTTTCCTGGTGTGTGAGTGGGGCTCGGTAACACTCCAGCTGGTATTTCTAGAGTTGTGTATTGATATTTCTCTTTCCTGGTGTGTGAGTGGGACTCAGTACCTCTCCAGCTGGTGTTAATAAGAGGTCTGGATTGAAGTGACTCTTTACTGGTGAGTGAGTGGGACTCAGTACCACTCCAGCTGGTATTAATAGAGGTGTGGATTGAATTGACTCTTTCCTGGTGTCTGTCTGGGTCTCAGTACCACTCCAGCTGGTATTAATAGAGACCTGGATTGAATTGGCTCTTTCCTCGTGTCTGTCTGGGGCTCAGTACCACTCCAGCTGGTATTAAGAGGTCTGGATTGAATTGGCTCTTTCCTGCTGAGTGAGTGGGACTCAGTACCACTCCAGCTGGTTTTAATAGAGGTCTGGCTTGAATTGGCACATTCCTGGTGAGTGAGTGGGGCCCAGTCCCACTCCAGCTGGTATTAAGAGGTCTGGATTGAATTGGCTCCTTCCTGGTGAGTGAGTGGTGCTCAGCCCCACTCCAGCTGGTATTAAGAGGTCTGGATTGAATTGGTGCCTTCCTGGTGAGTGAGTGGGGCTCAGTTCCACTCCAGCTGGTATTTAGAGGTCTTAATTGAATTAGCTCTTTCCTGGTGTGTGAGTGGGACTCAGTTCCACTCCAGCTGGTATTAATAAAGACCTGGATTTAATTGAATCTTTCCTGGTGTTTGAGTGGGACTCAGTGCCACTCCAGCTGGTATTAATAGAGGTCTGGAATGATTTGGCTCATTCCTGGTGTTTGAGTGGGGCTCAGTCCCACTCCAGCTGGTATTAATAGATGTCTGGATTGAATTGGCTCCTTCCTGGTGAGTGAGTGGGGCTCAGTACCACTCCAGCTGGTATTAATAGTGGTCTGGATTGACTTGGCTCCTTCCTGGTGAGTGAGTGGGACTCAGTCCCACTCCAGCTGGTATTCATAGAGGTCTGGATTCAATTGGCTCCTTCCTGGTGAGTGAGTGGTGCTCAGTACCACTCCAGCTGGTATTAATAGAGGTCTGGATTGAATTGGCACCTTCCTGGTGAGTGAGTGGGGCTCAGTACCTCTCCAGCTGGTGTTAATAAGAGGTCTGGATTGATTTGAGTCTTTGCTGGTGTGTGAGTGGGACTCAGTACCACTCCAGCTGGTATTAATAGAGGTCTGGATTGAATTGGCTCTTTCCTTGTGTGTGAGTGTGACTCAGTACCACTCCAGCTTGTATTAATAGAGGTCTGGATTGAATTGGCTCCATCCTGGTGAGTGAATGGGGCTCAGTCCAACTCCAGCTGGTATTAAAAGAGGTCTGGATTGAATTGACTCTTCCCTGGTGAGTGAGTGGGGCTCAGTACCACTGCAGCTGGTATTAATAGAGGTCTGGATTGAATTGGCTCCATCCTGGTGAATGAGTGGGGCTCAGTACCACTCCAGCTGGTATTAATAGAGGTCTGGATTGAATTGGCTCTTTCCTTGTGTGTGAGTGTGACTCAGTACCACTCCAGCTTGTATTAATAGAGGTCTGGATTGAATTGGCTCCATCCTGGTGAATGAATGGGGCTCAGTTCCACTCCAGCTGGTATTAAAAGAGGTCTGGATTGAATTGACTCTTCCCTGGTGAGTGAGTGGGGCTCAGTACCACTGCAGCTGGTATTAATAGAGTTCTGGATTGAATTGGCTCCATCCTGGTGAATGAGTGGGGCTCAGTACCACTCCAGCTGGTATTAATAGAGGTCTGGATTGAATTGACTCTTTCCTGGTGTGTGAGTGGGATTCAGTACCAATCCGGCGGGTATTAATAGAGGTCTGGATTGAATTGACTCTTTCCTGGTTTGTGAGTGGGACTCAGGTCCACTCCAGCTGGTATTAATCGAGGTCTGGATTGAATTGCCTCTTTCCTGGTGTGTGAGTCGGACTCAGTTCCAATCCCGCTGTTATTAAAAGAGGTCTGGATTGAATTGACTCTTTCCTGCTGTGTGTGTGGGACTCAGTTCCACTCCAGCTGGTATTAATAGAGGCCTGTATCGATTTGACTGTTTCCTGGTGTGTGAGAGGGACACAGGTCCACTCCAGCTGGTATTAATAGAGGTCTGGATTGAATTGACTCTTTCCTGGTGTGTGAGTGGGACTCAGTACCTCTCCAGCTGGTATTAATAGAGGCCTGGATTTATTTGGCTCTTTCCTGGTGTGTGCGTGGGGCTCAGTACCACTTCAGCTGGTATTTATAGAGGCCTGGATTGAATTGACTCTTTCCTGCTGTGTATGGGGGACTCAGTTCCACTCCAGCTGGGATGAATAGAGGCCTGGACTGAATTGGCTCTTTCCTGGTGGGTGACTGGGGTTAAGTACCACTCCAGCTGGTATTAATAGAGGCCTGGATTGAATTGTCTCTTTCCTGGTGAGTGAGTGGGGCTCAGTAACACTTCAGCTGGTATTTATAGAGGCCTGGATTGAATTGGATCTTTCCTGGTGTGTGAGTGAGACTCAGTACCACTCCAGCTGGTATTAATAGAGGCCTGGATTTAATTGACTCTTTCCTGGTGTGTGAGTGGGACTCGGTCACACAGCAACTGGTATTTATAGAGGTGTGGATTGATATTTCTCCATCCTGGTGCGTGACAGGGGCTCAGTACCACTCCAGCTGGTATTAATAGAGACCTGGATTTAATTGTCTCTTTCCTGTTGTGTGAGTGTGTCTCGGTACCACTCCAGCTGGGGTGAATAGAGGTCTGGATTGAATTGGCTCTTTCCTGGTGTGTGAGTGGGGCTCAGTCCCACTCCAGCTGGTACTTATCGAGGCCTGGATTAAATTGTCTCTTTCCTCGTGTGTGATTGGGGCTCGGGACCACTGCAGCTGGTATTTATAGAGCTGTGGATTGATATTTCTCTATCCTGGTGTGTGAGTGGGACTCAGTACCTCTCCAGCTGGTGTTAATAAGAGGTCTGGATTGAATTGACTCTTTGCTGGTGAGTGAGTGGGACTCAGCACCACTCCAACTGGTATTAATAGAGACCTGGATTTAATTGTCTCTTTCCTGGTGAGTGAGTGGGGCTCAGTACCTCTCCAGCTGGTGTTAATAAGAGGTCTGGATTGAATTGACTCTTTACTGGTGAGTGAGTGGGACTCAGTACCACTCCAGCTGGTATTAATAGAGGTCTGGATTGAATTGACTCTTTCCTGGTGTCTGTCTGGGTCTCAGTACCACTCCAGCTGGTATTAATAGAGACCTGGATTGAATTGGTTCTTTCCTCGTGTCTTTCTGGGACTCAGTACCACTCCAGCTGGTATTAATAGAGACCTGGATTGAATTGGCTCTTTCCTGGTGTGTGAGTGGGACTCAGTCCCACTCCAGCTGGTATGAACAGAGGTCTGGATTGAATTGTTTCTTTCCTGGTGTTTGCTTGGGGCTCAGTACCACTCCAGCTGGTATTAGTAGAGGTCTGGATGGACTTGGCTCTTTCCTGGTGTTTGAGTGGGACTCAGTAACACTCCAGCTGGTATTAATAGAGGTCTGGATTGAATTGGCTCCTTCCTGGTGAGTGAGTGGGGCTAAGTACCACTCCAGCTGGTATTAATAGTGGTCTGGATTGAATTGGCTCCTTCCTGGTGAGTGAGTGGGGCTCAGTACCACTCCAGCTGTTATTAAAAGAGGTCTGGATTGAATTGGCTCTTTCCTGGCGTGTGAGTGGCACTCAGTACCACTGCAGCTGGTATTTATAGAGATCTGGATTGATTTGGCTATTTCCTGGTGTGTGAGTGGGGGTCAGTCCCACTCCAGTCGCTATAAATTGAGGCCTGGATTTAATTGCCTCTTTCCTGGTGTGTGGGTGGGACTCAGTACCACTCCAGCTTGTATTAATAGAGACCTGGAATTAATTGCCTCTTTCCTGGTGTGTGAGTGGGTCTCGGTAACACTCCAGCTGGTATTTATCGTGGTGTGGATTGAATTGCCTCTTTCCTGGTGTGTGAGTGGTACTCAGTGCCACTCCAGCTGGTATTAATAGAGGTCTGGATTGAATTGGCTCTTTCCTGGTGTTTGAGTGGGACTCAGTACCATTCCAGCTGGTATTAATAGAGACCTGGATTGAATTGCCTCTTTCCTGGTGTGTGAGTGGGACTCAGTACCACTCCAGCTGGTATTAATAGAGGCCTGGATTTAATTGCCTCTTTCCTGGTGTGTGAGTGGGACTCAGAACCACTCCAGCTGGTATTAATAGAGGCCTGGATTTAATTGCCTCTTTCCTGGTGTGTGAGTGGGACTCGGTAACAATGCAGCTGGTATTAGTAGAGGTCTGGATTGATATTTCTCTTTCCTGGAGTGTGAGTGGGACTCAGTACCACTCCAGCTGGTTTTAATAGAGTTCTGGATTGAATTGCCTCTTTCCTGGTGTGTGACTGGGACTCAGTACCACTCCAGCTGGTATTAGTAGAGGTCTGGATTGATTTGCTTCTTTCCTGGTGTTTGAGTGGGACTCAGTACCACTCCAACTGGTATTAATAGAGGTTTGGATTGAATTGGCTCCTTCCTGGTGAGTGAGTGGGGCTCAGTACCACTCCAGCTGTTATTAAAAGAGGTCTGAATTGAATTGTCTCTTTCCTGGTGTGTGAGTGGCACTCAGTACCACTCCAGCTGGTATTTATAGAGATCTGGATTGATTTGGCTCTTTCCTGGTGTGTGAGTGGGGGTCAGTCCCACTCCAGTCGCTATAAATAGAGGCCTGGATTTAATTGCCTCTTTCCTGGTGTGTGAGTGGGACTCGGTAACACTCCAGCTGGTATTTCTAGAGTTGTGTATTGATATTTCTCTTTCCTGGGGTGTGAGTGGGACTCAGTACCACTCCAGCTGGTATTCATAGAGTTCTGGATTGAATTGCCTCTTTCCTGGTTTGTGAGTGGGACTCTGTACCACTCCAGCTTGTATTGATAGAGACCTGGAATTAATTGCCTCTTTCCTGGTGTGTGAGTGGGTCTCAGTAACACTCCAGCTGGTATTTATCGAGGTGTGGATTGAATTGCCTCTTTCCTGGTGTGTGAGTGGGACTCAGTGCCACTCCAGCTGGTATTAATAGAGGTCTGGATTGATTTGGCTCTTTCCTGGTGTTTGAGTGGGACTCAGTACCACTCCCGCTTGTAATAATAGATGTCTGGATTGAATTGCCTCTTTCCTGGTGTGTGAGCGGGACACAGTACCACTCCAGCTTGTATTCATAGTGGTCTGCAATGACTTGGCTCTTTCCTGGTGTGAGAGAGGGACTCAGTACCAGACCAGCTTGTATTCATAGAGGTCTGGATTGAATTGGCTCTTTCCTGGTGAGTGAGTGGGGCTCAGTACCACTCCAGCTGGTATTAATATAGGTCTGGATGGAATTGGCTCCTTCCTGGTGTGTGAGTGGGGCTCAGTACCACTCCAGCTGGTATTAATAGAGGTCTGGATTGAATTGGCACCTTCCTGGTGAGTGCGTGGGGCTCAGTACCACTCCAGCCGGTATTAATAGAGGTCTGGATTGAAGTGGCACCTTCCTGGTGAGTGAGTGGGGCTCCGTACCACTCCAGCTGTTATTAATAGAGGTCTGGATTGAATTGGCACCTTCCTGGTGAGTGCGTGGGGCTCAGGACCTCTTCAGCTGGTGTTAATAAGTTGTCTGGATTGAATTGACTCTTTACTGCTGAGTGAGTGGGACTCAGTACCACTCCAGCTGGTATTAATAGAGGTCAGGATCGAATTGGCTCCTTCCAAGTGAGTGAGTGGGGCTCAGTCCCACTCCAGCTGGGATTAAGAGGTCTGGATTGAATTGGCTCTTTCCTGCTGAGTGAGTGGGACTCAGTCCCACTCCAGCTGGTGTTAATAGGCGTCTGGCTTGAATTGGCACATTCCTGGTGAGTGAGTGGGGCCCAGTCCCACTCCAGCTGGTAATAAGAGGTCTGGATTGAATTGGCTCCTTCCTGGTGAGTGAGTGGTGCTCAGTTCCAGTCCAGCTGGTATATAAAGGTCTGGATTGGATTGGCTCCTTCCTGGAGAGTGAGTGGGGCTCAGTCCCACTCCAGCTGGTATTAAGAGGTCGGGATTGAATTGGCTCTTTCCTGGTGTATGAGAGGGGCTCAGTTCCACTCCAGCTGGTATTAAGAGGTCGGGATTGAATTGGCTCTTTTCTGGTGTGTGAGTGGGACTCAGTTCCACTCCAGCTGTTACTAATAGAGGTCTGGATTGAATTAGCTCTTTCCTGGTGTGTGAGTGGGACTCAGTTCCACTCCAGCTGGTATTAATAGAGGCCTGGTTTGAATTGACTTTTCCTGGTGTGTGTGTGGGACTCAGTTCCACTCCAGCTGTTACTAATACAGGAATGGATTGAATTGACTCTTTCCTGGTGTGTGAGTGGGACTCAGGTCCACTCCAGCTGGTATTAATAGAGACGAAGATTGAATAGGCTCCTTCCTGGTGTGTGAGTGGGACTCGGTACCACTCCAGCTGGTATTAATAGAGGCCTGGCTTTAATTGCCTCTTTCCTGGTGTGTGAGTGGCACTCAGTACCACTCCAGCTGGTATTTATAGAGATCTGGATTGATTTGGCTCTTTCCTGGTGTGTGAGTGGGGGTCAGTCCCACTCCAGTCGCTATAAATAGAGGCCTGGATTTAATTGCCTCTTTCCTGGTGTGTGAGTGGGACTCGGTAACACTCCAGCTGGTATTTCTAGAGTTGTGTATTGATATTTCTCTTTCCTGGTGTGTGAGTGGGACTCAGTACAACTCCAGCTTGTATTAATAGAGACCTGGAATTAATTGCCTCTTTCCTGGTGTGTGAGTGGGTCTCAGTAACACTCCAGCTGGTATTTATCGAGGTGTGGATTGAATTGCCTCTTTCCTGGTGTGTGAGTGGGACTCAGTGCCACTCCAGCTGGTATTAATAGAGGTCTGGATTGATTTGGCTCTTTCCTGGTGTTTGAGTGGGACTCAGTACCACTCCCGCTTGTAATAATAGAGGTCTGGATTGAATTGCCTCTTTCCTGGTGTGTGAGCGGGACACAGTACCACTCCAGCTTGTATTCATAGTGGTCTGCAATGACTTGGCTCTTTTCTGGTGTGAGAGAGGGACTCAGTACCACACCAGCTTGTAATCATAGAGGTCTGGATTGAATTGGCTCTTTCCTGGTGAGTGAGTGGGGCTCAGTACCACTCCAGCTGGTATTAATATAGGTCTGGATGGAATTGGCTCCTTCCTGGTGTGTGAGTGGGGCTCAGTACCACTCCAGCTGGTATTTTTAGAGGTCTGGATTGAATTGGCACCTTCCTGGTGAGTGAGTGGGGCTCAGTACCACTCCAGCCGTTATTAATAGAGGTCTGGATTGAAGTGGCTCCTTCCTGGTGAGTGAGTGGGGCTCCGTACCACTCCAGCTGGTATTAATAGAGGTCTGGATTGAATTGGCACCTTCCTGGTGAGTGCGTGGGGCTCAGGACCTCTTCAGCTGGTGTTAATAAGATGTCTGGATTGAATTGACTCTTTACTGCTGAGTGAGTGGGACTCAGTACCACTCCAGCTGGTATTAATAAAGGTCTGGATCGAATTGGCTCCTTCCAGGTGAGTGAGTGGGGCTCAGTCCCACTCCAGCTGGGATTAAGAGGTCTGGATTGAATTGGCTCTTTCCTGATGAGTGAGTGGGAATCAATCCCACTCCAGCTGTTGTTAATAGACGTCTGGCTTGAATTGGCACATTCCTGGTGAGTGAGTGGGGCCCAGTCCCACTCCAGCTGGTATTAAGAGGTCTGGATTGAATTGGCTCCTTCCTGGTGAGTGAGTGGGGCTCAGTTCCACTCCAGCTGGTATTTAAAGGTCTGGATTGGATTGGCTCCTTCCTGGTGAGTGAGTGGGGCTCAGTCCCACTCCAGCTGGTATTAAGAGGTCTGGATTGAATTGGCTCTTTCCTGGTGTATGAGAGGGGCTCAGTTCCACTCCAGCTGTTACGAATAGAGGTCTGGATTTAATTGGCTCTTTCCTGGTGTGTGAGTGGGACTCGGTTCCACTCCAGCTGTGACTAATAGAGGTCTGGATTGAATTAGCTCTTTCCTGGTGTGTGAGTGGGACTCAGTACCACTCCAGCTGGTATTAATAGAGGCCTGGTTTGAATTGACTTTTCCTGGTGTGTGTGTGGGACTTAGTTCCACTCCAGCTGTTACTAATAGAGGACTGGATTGAATTGACTCTTTCCTGGTGTGTGAGTGGGACTCAGGTCCACTCCAGCTGGTATTAATAGAGACGAAGATTGAATAGGCTCTTTCCTGGTGTGTGAGTGGGACTCGGTACCACTCCAGCTGGTATTAATAGAGGCCTGGATTGAATTAGCTCTTTCCTGGTGTGTGAGTGGGACTCAGTACCACTCCAGCTGGTATTAATAGAGGCCTGGTTTGAATTGACTTTTCCTGGTGTGTGTGTGGGGCTCAGTTCCACTCCAGCTGTTACTAACAGAGGACTGGATTGAATTGACTCTTTCCTGGTGTGTGAGTGGGACTCAGGTCCACTCCAGCTGGTATTAATAGAGACGAAGATTGAATAGGCTCTTTCCTGGTGTGTGAGTGGGACTCGGTACCACTCCAGCTGGTATTAATAGAGGCCTGGATTGAATTGGCTCTTCCGTGGTGTGTGAGTGAGACTCAGTAGCACTCCAGCTGGTATTAATAGAGGCCTGGCTTTAATTGCCTCTTTCCTGGTGTGTGAGTGGGACTCGGTAACATTCCAGCTGTTATTTATTGAGGTGTGGATTGATATTTCTCTTTCCTGGTGTGTGAGTGGGACTCAGTACCACTCCAGCTTGTATTAATAGAGACCTGGATTGAATTGCCTCTTTCCTGGTGAGTGTGTGAGACTCAGTACCACTCCAGCTGGTATTAATAGAGGTCTGGATTGATTTGGCTCCATCCTGGTGAGTGAATGGGGCTCAGTCCCACTCCAGCTGGTATTAATAGAGACCTGGATTGAATTGCCTCTTTCCTGGTGAGTGTGTGAGACTCAGTACCACTCCAGCTGGTATTAATAGAGGTCTGGATTGATTTGGCTCCATCCTGGTGAGTGAATGGGGCTCAGTCCCACTCCAGCTGGTATTAATAGAGGTCTGGATTGAATTGAGTCTTTCCTGGTGAGTGAGTGGGGCTCAGTACCACTGCAGCTGGTATTAATAGAGGTCTGGATTGAATTGACTCTTTCCTGGTGTGTGAGTGGGACTCAGTACCAATCCGGCTGATATTAGTAGACGTCTGGATTGAATTGACTCTTTCCTGGTGTGTGAGTGGGACTCAGTAACTCTCCAGCTGGTATTAATAGAGACCTGGATTTAATTGCCTCCTCCCTGGTGTGTCATTGGGTCTCGGTACCACTCCAGCTGGTGTTAATAGAGGTCTGGATTGAATTGGCGCTTTCCTGGTGTGTGAGTGGGACTCAGTACCACTTCAGCTGGGATTTATAGAGGCCTGAATTGAATTGGCTCTTTCCTGGTGTGTGAGTGGGTCTCAGTACCACTCCAGCTGGTATTAATAGAGGCCTGGATTTAATTGCCTCTTTCCTAGTGTGTGATTGGGGCTCGGTAACACTGCAGCTGGTATTTATAGAGCTGTGGATTGATATTTCTCTATCCTGGTGTGTGAGTGGGACTCAGTACCACTCCAGCTGGTATTAATAGAGATCTGGATTGAATTGGCTCCATCCTGGTGAGTGAGTGGTGCTCAGTACCACTCCAGCTTGTATTAATAGAGTCCTGGATTGAATTGCCTCTTTCCTGGTGAGTGTGTGAGACTCAGTACCACTCCAGCTGGTATTAATAGAGGTCTGGATTGAATTGGCTCCATCCTGGTGAGTGAATGGGGCTCAGTCCCACTCCAGCTGGTATTAATAGAGGTCTGGATTGAATTGAGTATTTCCTGGTGAGTGAGTGGGGCTCAGTACCACTGCAGCTGGTATTAATAGAGGTCTGGATTGGATTGGCTCCATCCTGGTGAATGAGTGGGGCTCAGTACCACTCCAGCTGGTATTAATAGAGGTCTGGATTGAATTGACTCTTTCCTGGTGTGTGAGTGGGACTCAGTACCAATCCGGCTGATATTAGTAGACGTCTGGATTGAATTGACTCTTTCCTGGTGTGTGAGTGGGACTCGGTCACACAGCAACTGGTATTTATAGAGGTGTGGATTGATATTTCTCCATCCTGGTGCGTGACAGGGGCTCAGTACCACTCCAGCTGGTATTAATAGAGACCTGGATTTAATTGTCTCTTTCCTGTTGTGTGAGTGTGTCTCGGTACCACTCCAGCTGGGGTGAATAGAGGTCTGGATTGAATTGGCTCTTTCCTGGTGTGTGAGTGGGGCTCAGTCCCACTCCAGCTGGTACTTATCGAGGCCTGGATTAAATTGTCTCTTTCCTCGTGTGTGATTGGGGCTCGGGACCACTGCAGCTGGTATTTATAGAGCTGTGGATTGATATTTCTCTATCCTGGTGTGTGAGTGGGACTCAGTACCTCTCCAGCTGGTGTTAATAAGAGGTCTGGATTGAATTGACTCTTTGCTGGTGAGTGAGTGGGACTCAGCACCACTCCAACTGGTATTAATAGAGACCTGGATTTAATTGTCTCTTTCCTGGTGAGTGAGTGGGGCTCAGTACCTCTCCAGCTGGTGTTAATAAGAGGTCTGGATTGAATTGACTCTTTACTGGTGAGTGAGTGGGACTCAGTACCACTCCAGCTGGTATTAATAGAGGTCTGGATTGAATTGACTCTTTCCTGGTGTCTGTCTGGGTCTCAGTACCACTCCAGCTGGTATTAATAGAGACCTGGATTGAATTGGTTCTTTCCTCGTGTCTTTCTGGGACTCAGTACCACTCCAGCTGGTATTAATAGAGACCTGGATTGAATTGGCTCTTTCCTGGTGTGTGAGTGGGACTCAGTCCCACTCCAGCTGGTATGAACAGAGGTCTGGATTGAATTGTTTCTTTCCTGGTGTTTGCTTGGGGCTCAGTACCACTCCAGCTGGTATTAGTAGAGGTCTGGATGGACTTGGCTCTTTCCTGGTGTTTGAGTGGGACTCAGTAACACTCCAGCTGGTATTAATAGAGGTCTGGATTGAATTGGCTCCTTCCTGGTGAGTGAGTGGGGCTAAGTACCACTCCAGCTGGTATTAATAGTGGTCTGGATTGAATTGGCTCCTTCCTGGTGAGTGAGTGGGGCTCAGTACCACTCCAGCTGTTATTAAAAGAGGTCTGGATTGAATTGGCTCTTTCCTGGCGTGTGAGTGGCACTCAGTACCACTGCAGCTGGTATTTATAGAGATCTGGATTGATTTGGCTATTTCCTGGTGTGTGAGTGGGGGTCAGTCCCACTCCAGTCGCTATAAATTGAGGCCTGGATTTAATTGCCTCTTTCCTGGTGTGTGGGTGGGACTCAGTACCACTCCAGCTTGTATTAATAGAGACCTGGAATTAATTGCCTCTTTCCTGGTGTGTGAGTGGGTCTCGGTAACACTCCAGCTGGTATTTATCGTGGTGTGGATTGAATTGCCTCTTTCCTGGTGTGTGAGTGGTACTCAGTGCCACTCCAGCTGGTATTAATAGAGGTCTGGATTGAATTGGCTCTTTCCTGGTGTTTGAGTGGGACTCAGTACCATTCCAGCTGGTATTAATAGAGACCTGGATTGAATTGCCTCTTTCCTGGTGTGTGAGTGGGACTCAGTACCACTCCAGCTGGTATTAATAGAGGCCTGGATTTAATTGCCTCTTTCCTGGTGTGTGAGTGGGACTCAGAACCACTCCAGCTGGTATTAATAGAGGCCTGGATTTAATTGCCTCTTTCCTGGTGTGTGAGTGGGACTCGGTAACAATGCAGCTGGTATTAGTAGAGGTCTGGATTGATATTTCTCTTTCCTGGAGTGTGAGTGGGACTCAGTACCACTCCAGCTGGTTTTAATAGAGTTCTGGATTGAATTGCCTCTTTCCTGGTGTGTGACTGGGACTCAGTACCACTCCAGCTGGTATTAGTAGAGGTCTGGATTGATTTGCTTCTTTCCTGGTGTTTGAGTGGGACTCAGTACCACTCCAACTGGTATTAATAGAGGTTTGGATTGAATTGGCTCCTTCCTGGTGAGTGAGTGGGGCTCAGTACCACTCCAGCTGTTATTAAAAGAGGTCTGAATTGAATTGTCTCTTTCCTGGTGTGTGAGTGGCACTCAGTACCACTCCAGCTGGTATTTATAGAGATCTGGATTGATTTGGCTCTTTCCTGGTGTGTGAGTGGGGGTCAGTCCCACTCCAGTCGCTATAAATAGAGGCCTGGATTTAATTGCCTCTTTCCTGGTGTGTGAGTGGGACTCGGTAACACTCCAGCTGGTATTTCTAGAGTTGTGTATTGATATTTCTCTTTCCTGGGGTGTGAGTGGGACTCAGTACCACTCCAGCTGGTATTCATAGAGTTCTGGATTGAATTGCCTCTTTCCTGGTTTGTGAGTGGGACTCTGTACCACTCCAGCTTGTATTGATAGAGACCTGGAATTAATTGCCTCTTTCCTGGTGTGTGAGTGGGTCTCAGTAACACTCCAGCTGGTATTTATCGAGGTGTGGATTGAATTGCCTCTTTCCTGGTGTGTGAGTGGGACTCAGTGCCACTCCAGCTGGTATTAATAGAGGTCTGGATTGATTTGGCTCTTTCCTGGTGTTTGAGTGGGACTCAGTACCACTCCCGCTTGTAATAATAGATGTCTGGATTGAATTGCCTCTTTCCTGGTGTGTGAGCGGGACACAGTACCACTCCAGCTTGTATTCATAGTGGTCTGCAATGACTTGGCTCTTTCCTGGTGTGAGAGAGGGACTCAGTACCAGACCAGCTTGTATTCATAGAGGTCTGGATTGAATTGGCTCTTTCCTGGTGAGTGAGTGGGGCTCAGTACCACTCCAGCTGGTATTAATATAGGTCTGGATGGAATTGGCTCCTTCCTGGTGTGTGAGTGGGGCTCAGTACCACTCCAGCTGGTATTAATAGAGGTCTGGATTGAATTGGCACCTTCCTGGTGAGTGCGTGGGGCTCAGTACCACTCCAGCCGGTATTAATAGAGGTCTGGATTGAAGTGGCACCTTCCTGGTGAGTGAGTGGGGCTCCGTACCACTCCAGCTGTTATTAATAGAGGTCTGGATTGAATTGGCACCTTCCTGGTGAGTGCGTGGGGCTCAGGACCTCTTCAGCTGGTGTTAATAAGTTGTCTGGATTGAATTGACTCTTTACTGCTGAGTGAGTGGGACTCAGTACCACTCCAGCTGGTATTAATAGAGGTCAGGATCGAATTGGCTCCTTCCAAGTGAGTGAGTGGGGCTCAGTCCCACTCCAGCTGGGATTAAGAGGTCTGGATTGAATTGGCTCTTTCCTGCTGAGTGAGTGGGACTCAGTCCCACTCCAGCTGGTGTTAATAGGCGTCTGGCTTGAATTGGCACATTCCTGGTGAGTGAGTGGGGCCCAGTCCCACTCCAGCTGGTAATAAGAGGTCTGGATTGAATTGGCTCCTTCCTGGTGAGTGAGTGGTGCTCAGTTCCAGTCCAGCTGGTATATAAAGGTCTGGATTGGATTGGCTCCTTCCTGGAGAGTGAGTGGGGCTCAGTCCCACTCCAGCTGGTATTAAGAGGTCGGGATTGAATTGGCTCTTTCCTGGTGTATGAGAGGGGCTCAGTTCCACTCCAGCTGGTATTAAGAGGTCGGGATTGAATTGGCTCTTTTCTGGTGTGTGAGTGGGACTCAGTTCCACTCCAGCTGTTACTAATAGAGGTCTGGATTGAATTAGCTCTTTCCTGGTGTGTGAGTGGGACTCAGTTCCACTCCAGCTGGTATTAATAGAGGCCTGGTTTGAATTGACTTTTCCTGGTGTGTGTGTGGGACTCAGTTCCACTCCAGCTGTTACTAATAGAGGACTGGATTGAATTGACTCTTTCCTGGTGTGTGAGTGGGACTCAGGTCCACTCCAGCTGGTATTAATAGAGACGAAGATTGAATAGGCTCCTTCCTGGTGTGTGAGTGGGACTCGGTACCACTCCAGCTGGTATTAATAGAGGCCTGGCTTTAATTGCCTCTTTCCTGGTGTGTGAGTGGCACTCAGTACCACTCCAGCTGGTATTTATAGAGATCTGGATTGATTTGGCTCTTTCCTGGTGTGTGAGTGGGGGTCAGTCCCACTCCAGTCGCTATAAATAGAGGCCTGGATTTAATTGCCTCTTTCCTGGTGTGTGAGTGGGACTCGGTAACACTCCAGCTGGTATTTCTAGAGTTGTGTATTGATATTTCTCTTTCCTGGTGTGTGAGTGGGACTCAGTACAACTCCAGCTTGTATTAATAGAGACCTGGAATTAATTGCCTCTTTCCTGGTGTGTGAGTGGGTCTCAGTAACACTCCAGCTGGTATTTATCGAGGTGTGGATTGAATTGCCTCTTTCCTGGTGTGTGAGTGGGACTCAGTGCCACTCCAGCTGGTATTAATAGAGGTCTGGATTGATTTGGCTCTTTCCTGGTGTTTGAGTGGGACTCAGTACCACTCCCGCTTGTAATAATAGAGGTCTGGATTGAATTGCCTCTTTCCTGGTGTGTGAGCGGGACACAGTACCACTCCAGCTTGTATTCATAGTGGTCTGCAATGACTTGGCTCTTTTCTGGTGTGAGAGAGGGACTCAGTACCACACCAGCTTGTAATCATAGAGGTCTGGATTGAATTGGCTCTTTCCTGGTGAGTGAGTGGGGCTCAGTACCACTCCAGCTGGTATTAATATAGGTCTGGATGGAATTGGCTCCTTCCTGGTGTGTGAGTGGGGCTCAGTACCACTCCAGCTGGTATTTTTAGAGGTCTGGATTGAATTGGCACCTTCGTGGTGAGTGAGTGGGGCTCAGTACCACTCCAGCCGTTATTAATAGAGGTCTGGATTGAAGTGGCTCCTTCCTGGTGAGTGAGTGGGGCTCCGTACCACTCCAGCTGGTATTAATAGAGGTCTGGATTGAATTGGCACCTTCCTGGTGAGTGCGTGGGGCTCAGGACCTCTTCAGCTGGTGTTAATAAGATGTCTGGATTGAATTGACTCTTTACTGCTGAGTGAGTGGGACTCAGTACCACTCCAGCTGGTATTAATAAAGGTCTGGATCGAATTGGCTCCTTCCAGGTGAGTGAGTGGGGCTCAGTCCCACTCCAGCTGGGATTAAGAGGTCTGGATTGAATTGGCTCTTTCCTGATGAGTGAGTGGGAATCAATCCCACTCCAGCTGTTGTTAATAGACGTCTGGCTTGAATTGGCACATTCCTGGTGAGTGAGTGGGGCCCAGTCCCACTCCAGCTGGTATTAAGAGGTCTGGATTGAATTGGCTCCTTCCTGGTGAGTGAGTGGGGCTCAGTTCCACTCCAGCTGGTATTTAAAGGTCTGGATTGGATTGGCTCCTTCCTGGTGAGTGAGTGGGGCTCAGTCCCACTCCAGCTGGTATTAAGAGGTCTGGATTGAATTGGCTCTTTCCTGGTGTATGAGAGGGGCTCAGTTCCACTCCAGCTGTTACGAATAGAGGTCTGGATTTAATTGGCTCTTTCCTGGTGTGTGAGTGGGACTCGGTTCCACTCCAGCTGTGACTAATAGAGGTCTGGATTGAATTAGCTCTTTCCTGGTGTGTGAGTGGGACTCAGTACCACTCCAGCTGGTATTAATAGAGGCCTGGTTTGAATTGACTTTTCCTGGTGTGTGTGTGGGACTTAGTTCCACTCCAGCTGTTACTAATAGAGGACTGGATTGAATTGACTCTTTCCTGGTGTGTGAGTGGGACTCAGGTCCACTCCAGCTGGTATTAATAGAGACGAAGATTGAATAGGCTCTTTCCTGGTGTGTGAGTGGGACTCGGTACCACTCCAGCTGGTATTAATAGAGGCCTGGATTGAATTAGCTCTTTCCTGGTGTGTGAGTGGGACTCAGTACCACTCCAGCTGGTATTAATAGAGGCCTGGTTTGAATTGACTTTTCCTGGTGTGTGTGTGGGGCTCAGTTCCACTCCAGCTGTTACTAACAGAGGACTGGATTGAATTGACTCTTTCCTGGTGTGTGAGTGGGACTCAGGTCCACTCCAGCTGGTATTAATAGAGACGAAGATTGAATAGGCTCTTTCCTGGTGTGTGAGTGGGACTCGGTACCACTCCAGCTGGTATTAATAGAGGCCTGGATTGAATTGGCTCTTCCGTGGTGTGTGAGTGAGACTCAGTAGCACTCCAGCTGGTATTAATAGAGGCCTGGCTTTAATTGCCTCTTTCCTGGTGTGTGAGTGGGACTCGGTAACATTCCAGCTGTTATTTATTGAGGTGTGGATTGATATTTCTCTTTCCTGGTGTGTGAGTGGGACTCAGTACCACTCCAGCTTGTATTAATAGAGACCTGGATTGAATTGCCTCTTTCCTGGTGAGTGTGTGAGACTCAGTACCACTCCAGCTGGTATTAATAGAGGTCTGGATTGATTTGGCTCCATCCTGGTGAGTGAATGGGGCTCAGTCCCACTCCAGCTGGTATTAATAGAGACCTGGATTGAATTGCCTCTTTCCTGGTGAGTGTGTGAGACTCAGTACCACTCCAGCTGGTATTAATAGAGGTCTGGATTGATTTGGCTCCATCCTGGTGAGTGAATGGGGCTCAGTCCCACTCCAGCTGGTATTAATAGAGGTCTGGATTGAATTGAGTCTTTCCTGGTGAGTGAGTGGGGCTCAGTACCACTGCAGCTGGTATTAATAGAGGTCTGGATTGAATTGACTCTTTCCTGGTGTGTGAGTGGGACTCAGTACCAATCCGGCTGATATTAGTAGACGTCTGGATTGAATTGACTCTTTCCTGGTGTGTGAGTGGGACTCAGTAACTCTCCAGCTGGTATTAATAGAGACCTGGATTTAATTGCCTCCTCCCTGGTGTGTCATTGGGTCTCGGTACCACTCCAGCTGGTGTTAATAGAGGTCTGGATTGAATTGGCGCTTTCCTGGTGTGTGAGTGGGACTCAGTACCACTTCAGCTGGGATTTATAGAGGCCTGAATTGAATTGGCTCTTTCCTGGTGTGTGAGTGGGTCTCAGTACCACTCCAGCTGGTATTAATAGAGGCCTGGATTTAATTGCCTCTTTCCTAGTGTGTGATTGGGGCTCGGTAACACTGCAGCTGGTATTTATAGAGCTGTGGATTGATATTTCTCTATCCTGGTGTGTGAGTGGGACTCAGTACCACTCCAGCTGGTATTAATAGAGATCTGGATTGAATTGGCTCCATCCTGGTGAGTGAGTGGTGCTCAGTACCACTCCAGCTTGTATTAATAGAGTCCTGGATTGAATTGCCTCTTTCCTGGTGAGTGTGTGAGACTCAGTACCACTCCAGCTGGTATTAATAGAGGTCTGGATTGAATTGGCTCCATCCTGGTGAGTGAATGGGGCTCAGTCCCACTCCAGCTGGTATTAATAGAGGTCTGGATTGAATTGAGTATTTCCTGGTGAGTGAGTGGGGCTCAGTACCACTGCAGCTGGTATTAATAGAGGTCTGGATTGGATTGGCTCCATCCTGGTGAATGAGTGGGGCTCAGTACCACTCCAGCTGGTATTAATAGAGGTCTGGATTGAATTGACTCTTTCCTGGTGTGTGAGTGGGACTCAGTACCAATCCGGCTGATATTAGTAGACGTCTGGATTGAATTGACTCTTTCCTGGTGTGTGAGTGGGACTCAGTACCACTCCAGCTGGTATTAATAGAGACCTGGATTTAATTGCCTCCTCCCTGGTGTGTCATTGGGTCTCGGTACCACTCCAGCTGGTGTTAATAGAGGTCTGGATTGAATTGGCGCTTTCCTGGTGTGTGAGTGGGACTCAGTACCACTTCAGCTGGGATTTATAGAGGCCTGGATTGAATTGGCTCTTTCCTGGTGTGTGAGTGGGTCTCAGTACCACTCCAGCTGATATTAATAGAGGTCTGGATTGAATTGACTCTTTCCTGGTGTGTGAGTGGGACTCAGGTCCACTCCAGCTGGTATTAATCGAGGTCTGGATTGAATTGCCTCTTTCCTGGTGTGTGAGTGGGACTCAGTTCCAATCCCGCTGATATTAATAGAGGTCTGGATTGAATTGCCTCTTTCCTGGTGTGTGAGAGTGGAACTCAGTCCCACTCCAGATGGTATTGAAAGAGGTCTGGATTGAATTGACTCTTTTCTGGTGTGTGTGTGGGACGCAGTTCCACTCCAGCTGGTATTAATAGAGGTCTGGATTGAATTGACTCTTTCCTGGTGTGTGAATGGTACTCAGTACCTCTCCAGCTGGTATTAATAGAGGCCTAGATTGAATTGACTCTTTCCTGGTGCGTGACAGGGGCTCAGTACCACTGCAGCTGGTAATAATAGAGACCTGGATTGATTTGGCTCTTTTCTGGTGTGTGAGTGGGGCTCAGTACCACTTCAGCTGGTATTTATAGAGGCCTGGATTGAATTGACTCTTTCCTGCTGTGTGTGGGGGACTCAGTTCCACTCCAGCTGGGATGAATAGAGGCCTGGACTGACTTGGCTCTTTCCTGGTGTGTGAGTGGGACTCGGTAACACTGCAACTGGTATTTATAGAGGTGTGGATTGATATTTTTATTTCCTGGTGTGTGAGTGGGACTCAGTACCACTCCAGCTGGTATTAATAGAGACCTGGATTTAATTGCCTCTTTCCTGCTGTGTCATTGGGTCTCGGTACCACTCCAGCTGGTGTTAATAGAGGTCTGGATTTAATTGCCTCTTTCCTGGTGTGTGATTGGGGCTCGGTAACACTGCAGCTGGTATTTATAGAGCTGTGGATTGATATTTCTCTATCCTGGTGTGTGAGCGGGACTCAGTACCACTCCAGCTGGTATTAATAGATACCTGGATTTAATTGTCTCTTTCCTGGTGTGTGAGTGGGTCTCGGTACCATTTCAGCTGGGGTTAATAGAGGTCTGGATTGAATTGGCTCTTTCCTGGTGTGTGAGTGGGGCTCAGTCCCACTCCAGCTGGAATTTATCGAGGCCTGGATTAAATTGCCTCTTTCCTGGTGTGTGACTGGGACTCAGTACCACTCCAGCTGGTATTAATAGAGGCCTGGATTTAATTGCCTCTTTCCTGGTGTGTGATTGGGGCTCGGTACCACTGCAGCTGGTATTTATAGAGCTGTGGATTGATATTTCTCTATCCTTGTGTGTGAGTGGGACTCAGTACAACTCCAGCTGGTGTTAATAGAGGTCTGGCTTGAATTGGCACATTCCTGGTGAGTGAGTGGGGCCCAGTCCCACTCCAGCTGGTATTAAGAAGTCTGGATTGAATTGGCTCCTTCATGGTGAGTGAGTGGGGCTCAGTTCCACTCCAGCTGGTATTAATCGAGGTCTGGATTGGATTGGCACCTTCCTGGTGAGTGAGTGGGGCTCAGTCCCACTCCAGCTGGTGTTAAGAGGTCTGGATTGAATTGGCTCTTTCCTGGTGTATGAGAGGGGCTCAGTTCCACTCCAGATGTTACTAATAGAGGTCTGGATTGAATTAGCTCTTTGTTGGTGTGTGAGTGGGACTCAGTTCCACTCCAGCTGGTATTAATAGAGGCCTGGTTTGAATTGACTTTTCCTGGTGTGTGTGTGGGACTCAGTTCAACTCCAGCTGTTAGTAATAGAGATCTGGATTGAATTGACTCTTTCCTGGTGTGTGAGTGGGACTCAGGTCCACTCCAGCTGGTATTAATAGAGGCCTGGATTGAATTGGCTCTTCCGCGGTGTGTGATTGAGACTCAGTACCACTCCAGCTGGTATTAATAGAGGCCTGGCTTTAATTGCCTCTTTCCTGGTGTGTGAGTGGGACTCGGTAACACTCCTGCTGTTAATTATAGAGGTGTGGAATGATATTTCTCTTTGCTGGTGTGTGAGTGGGACTCAGTACCACTCCAGCTGGTATTAATAGAGACCTGGATTTAATTGCCTCTTTCCTGGTGTTTGAGTGGGACTCAGTGCCACTCCAGCTGGTATTAATAGAGGTCTCGATTGATTTGGCTCTTTCCTGGTGTTTGAGTGGGGCTCAGTACCACTCCAGCTGGTATTAATAGATGTCTGGATTGAATTGCCTCTTTCCTGGTGTTTGAGTGGGAGTCAGTACCACTCCAGCTGGTATTAATAATGGTCTGGATTGACTTGGCTCCTTCCTGGTGAGTGAGTAGGACTCAGTACCACTCCAGCTGGTATTAATAGAGGTCTGGATTGAATTGGCTGATTCCTGTTGAGTGAGTGGTGCTCAGTACCACTCCAGCTGGTATTAATAGAGACCTGGATTGATTTGGCTCTTTCCTGGTGTGTGAGTGGGGCTCAGTACCACTTCAGATGGTATTTATAGAGGCCTGGATTGAATTGACTCTTGCCTGCTGTGTGTGGGGGACTCAGTTCCACTCCAGCTGGGATGAATAGAGGCCTGGACTGACTTGGCTCTTTCCTGGTGTGTGAGTGGGACTCGGTAACACTGCAACTGGTATTTATGGAGGTGTGGATTGATATTTTTCTTTCCTGGTGTGTGAGTGGGACTCAGTACCACTCCAGCTGGTATTAATAGAGACCTGGATTTAATTGCCTCTTTCCTGGTGAGTCATTGGGTCTCGGTACCACTCCAGCTGGTGTTAATAGAGGTCTGGATTTAATTGCCTATTTCCTGGTGTGTGATTGGGGCTCGGTAACACTGCAGCTGGTATTTATAGAGCTGTGGATTGATATTTCTCTATCCTGGTGTGTGAGTGGGACTCAGTACCACTCCAGCTGGTATTAATAGAGACCTGGATTTAATTGTCTCTTTCCTGGTGTGTGAGTGGGTCTCGGTACCATTTCAGCTGGGGTTAATAGAGGTCTGGATTGAATTGGCTCTTTCCTGGTGTTCTGAGTGGGGCTCAGTCCCACTCCAGCTGGTATTTATCGAGGCCTGGATTAAATTGCCTCTTTCCTGGTGTGTGACTGGGACTCAGTACCACTTCAGCTGTTATTAATAGAGGCCAGGATTTAATTGCCTCTTTCCTGGTGTGTGATTGGGGCTCGGTACCACTGCAGCTGGTATTTATAGAGCTGTGGATTGATATTTCTCTATCCTTGTGTGTGAGTGGGACTCAGTACCACTCCAGCTGGTGTTAATAGAGGTCTGGCTTGAATTGGCACATTCCTGGTGAGTGAGTGGGGCCCAGTCCCACTCCAGCTGGTATTAAGAGGTCTGGATTGAATTGGCTCCTTCCTGGTGAGTGAGTGGGGCTCAGTTCCACTCCAGCTGGTATTAATCGAGGTCTGGATTGGATTGGCACCTTCCTGGTGAGTGAGTGGGGCTCAGTCCCACTCCAGCTGGTGTTAAGAGGTCTGGATTGAATTGGCTCTTTCCTGGTGTATGAGAGGGGCTCAGTTCCACTCCAGATGTTACAAATAGAGGTCTGGATTTAATTGGCTCTTTCCTGGTGTGTGAGTGGGACTCAGTTCCACTCCAGCTGTTACTAATAGAGGTCTGGATTGAATTATCTCTTTCCTGGTGTGTGAGTGGGACTCAGTTCCACTCCAGCTGGTATTAATAGAGGCCTGGTTTGAATTGACTTTTCCTGGTGTGTGTGTGGGACTCAGTTCCACTCCAGCTGTTAGTAATAGAGATCTGGATTGAATTGACTCTTTCCTGGTGTGTGAGTGGGACTCAGGTCCACTCCAGCTGGTATTAATAGAGACGAAGATTGAATAGGCTCTTTCCTGGTGTGTGAGTGGGACTCGGTACCACTCCAGCTGGTATTAATAGAGGCCTGGATTGAATTGGCTCTTTCGCGGTGTGTGATTGAGACTCAGTACCTCTCCAGCTGGTATTAATAGAGGCCTGGCTTTAATTGCCTCTTTCCTGGTGTGTGAGTGGGACTCGGTAACACTCCTGCTGTTAATTATAGAGGTATGGAATGATATTTCTCTTTGCTGGTGTGTGAGTGGGACTCAGTACCACTCCAGCTGGTATTAATAGAGACCTGGATTTAATTGCCTCTTTCCTGGTGTTTGAGTGGGACTCAGTGCCACTCCAGCTGGTATTAATAGAGGTCTCGATTGATTTGGCTCTTTCCTGGTGTTTGAGTGGGGCTCAGTACCACTCCAGCTGGTATTAATAGATGTCTGGATTGAATTGCCTCTTTCCTGGTGTTTGAGTGGGACTCAGTACCACTCCAGCTGGTATTAATAGTGGTCTGGATTGACTTGGCTCCTTCCTGGTGAGTGAGCAGGACTCAGTACCACTCCAGCTGGTATTAATAGAGGCCTGGATTGATTTGACTCTTTCCTGGTGTGTGAGAGGGACACAGGTCCACTCCAGCTGGTATTAATAAAGGTCTGGATTGAATTGACTCTTTCCTGGTGTGTGAATGGTACTCAGTACCTCTCCAGCTGGTATTAATAGAGGCCTGGATTGAATTGACTCTTTCCTGGTGCGTGACAGGGGCTCAGTACCTCTCCAGCTGGTCATAATAGAGACCTGGATTGATTTGGCTCTTTCCTGGTGTGTGAGTGGGGCTCAGTACCACTTCAGCTGGTATTTATAGAGGCCTGGATTGAATTGACTCTTTCCTGCTGTGTGTGGGGGACGCAGTTCCACTCCAGCTGGGATGAATAGAGGCCTGGACTGACTTGGCTCTTTCCTGGTGTGTGAGTGGGACTCGGTAACACTGCAACTGGTATTTATAGAGGTGTGGATTGATATTTTTCTCTCCTGGTGTGTGAGTGGGACTCAGTACCACTCCAGCTGGTATTAATAGAGACCTGGATTTAATTGCCTCCTCCCTGCTGTGTCATTGGGTCTCGGTACCACTCCAGCTGGTGTTAATAGAGGTCTGGATTGAATTGGCGCTTTCCTGGTGTGTGAGTGGGACTCAGTACCACTTCAGCTGGGATTTATAGAGGCCTGGATTGAATTGGCTCTTTCCTGGTGTGTGAGTGGGACTCAGTACCACTCCAGCTGGTATTAATAGAGGCCTGGATTTAATTGCCTCTTTCCTGGTGTGTGATTGGGGCTCAGTAACACTGCAGCTGGTCTTTATAGAGCTGTGTATTGATATTTCTCTATCCTGGTGTGTGAGTGGGACTCAGTACCACTCCAGCTGGTATTAATAGAGACCTGGATTTAATTGTCTCTTTCCTGGTGTGTGAGTGGGTCTCGGTACCACTCCAGCTGGGGATTATAGAGGTCTGGATTGAATTGGCTCTTTCCTGGTGTGTGAGTGGGGCTCAGTCCCACTCCAGCTGGTATTTATCGAGGCCTGGATTAAATTGCCTCTTTCCTGGTGTGTGAGTGGGACTCAGTACCACTCCAGCTGGTGTTAATAGAGGTCTGGCTTGAATTGGCTCCTTCCTGGTGAGTGAGTGGGGCTCAGTTCCACTCCAGCTGGTATTTAGAGGTCTGGATTGGATTGGCTCCTTCCTGGTGAGTGAGTGGGGCTCAGTCCCACACCAGCTGGTATTAAGAGGTCTGGATTGAATTGGCTCTTTCCTGGTGTGTGAGTGGGACTCAGCTCCACTCCAGCTGGTATTAATAGAGGTCTGGATTGAACTGGCACCTTCCTGGTGAGTGAGTGGGGCTCAGTACCTCTCCAGCTGGTGTAAATAAGAGGTCTGGATTGATTTGAGTCTTTGCTGGTGTGTGAGTGGAACTCAGTACGCGCCATCTGGAATTAATAGAGGTCTGGATTGAATTGGCTCTTTCCTTGTGTGTGAGTGTGACTCAGTACCACTCCAGCTGGTATTAATAGAGGCCTATATTGAATTGGCTCTTTCCTGGTGTGTGAGTTGGGCTCAGTACCACTCCAGCTGGTATTAATAGAGGCCTGGATTGAAATCGCTCTTGGCTGGTGTGTGAGTGGCACTCAATACCACTCCTGCTGGTATTGATAGAAGCCTGGATTGAATTGGCTCTCTCCATGTGTGTGAGTGTGACTCAGTACCACTCCAGCTGGTATTAAGAGGTGCGGATTGAATTAGCTCTTTCCTGGTGTGTGAGTGTGACTCAGTACCACTCCAGCTGGTATTAATAGAGGTCTGGATTGAATTGGCTCCTTCCTCGTGAGTGAGTGGCGCTCAGTACCACTCCAGCAGGTATTAATAGAGGTCTGGATTGAATTGGCCCCTTCCTGGTGAGTGAGTGGGGCTCAGTGCCACTCCAGCTGTTATTAAAAGAGGTCTGGATTGAATTGGCTCTTTCCTGGTGTGTGAGTGGCACTCAGTACCACTCCAGCTGGTATTTATAGAGGTCTGGATTGAATTGGCTCTTTCCTGGTGTGTGAGTGGGGCTCAGTCCCACTCCAGCTGGTATTAATAGAGGACTGGATTGAATTGACTCTTTCCTGGTGTGTGAGTGGGACTCAGGTCCACTCCAGCTGGTATTAATAGAGACGAAGATTGAATAGGCTCTTTCCTGTTGTGTGAGTGGGACTCGGTACCACTCCAGCTGGTATTAATAGAGGCCTGGATTGAATTGGCTCTTCCGTGGTGTGTGAGTGAGACTCAGTAGCACTCCAGCTGGTATTAATAGAGGCCTGGCTTTAATTGCCTCTTTCCTGGTGTGTGAGTGGGACTCGGTAACATTCCAGCTTGTATTGATAGAGACCTGGATTGAATTGCCTCTTTCCTGGTGAGTGTGTGAGACTCAGTACCACTCCAGCTGGTATTAATAGAGGTCTGGATTGATTTGGCTCCATCCTGGTGAGTGAATGGGGCTCAGTCCCACTCCAGCTGGTATTAATAGAGACCTGGATTGAATTGCCTCTTTCCTGGTGAGTGTGTGAGACTCAGTACCACTCCAGCTGGTATTAATAGAGGTCTGGATTGATTTGGCTCCATCCTGGTGAGTGAATGGGGCTCAGTCCCACTCCAGCTGGTATTAATAGAGGTCTGGATTGAATTGAGTCTTTCCTGGTGAGTGAGTGGGGCTCAGTACCACTGCAGCTGGTATTAATAGAGGTCTGGATTGAATTGACTCTTTCCTGGTGTGTGAGTGGGACTCAGTACCAATCCGGCTGATATTAGTAGACGTCTGGATTGAATTGACTCTTTCCTGGTGTGTGAGTGGGACTCAGTAACTCTCCAGCTGGTATTAATAGAGACCTGGATTTAATTGCCTCCTCCCTGGTGTGTCATTGGGTCTCGGTACCACTCCAGCTGGTGTTAATAGAGGTCTGGATTGAATTGGCGCTTTCCTGGTGTGTGAGTGGGACTCAGTACCACTTCAGCTGGGATTTATAGAGGCCTGAATTGAATTGGCTCTTTCCTGGTGTGTGAGTGGGTCTCAGTACCACTCCAGCTGGTATTAATAGAGGCCTGGATTTAATTGCCTCTTTCCTAGTGTGTGATTGGGGCTCGGTAACACTGCAGCTGGTATTTATAGAGCTGTGGATTGATATTTCTCTATCCTGGTGTGTGAGTGGGACTCAGTACCACTCCAGCTGGTATTAATAGAGATCTGGATTGAATTGGCTCCATCCTGGTGAGTGAGTGGTGCTCAGTACCACTCCAGCTTGTATTAATAGAGTCCTGGATTGAATTGCCTCTTTCCTGGTGAGTGTGTGAGACTCAGTACCACTCCAGCTGGTATTAATAGAGGTCTGGATTGAATTGGCTCCATCCTGGTGAGTGAATGGGGCTCAGTCCCACTCCAGCTGGTATTAATAGAGGTCTGGATTGAATTGAGTATTTCCTGGTGAGTGAGTGGGGCTCAGTACCACTGCAGCTGGTATTAATAGAGGTCTGGATTGGATTGGCTCCATCCTGGTGAATGAGTGGGGCTCAGTACCACTCCAGCTGGTATTAATAGAGGTCTGGATTGAATTGACTCTTTCCTGGTGTGTGAGTGGGACTCAGTACCAATCCGGCTGATATTAGTAGACGTCTGGATTGAATTGACTCTTTCCTGGTGTGTGAGTGGGACTCAGTACCACTCCAGCTGGTATTAATAGAGACCTGGATTTAATTGCCTCCTCCCTGGTGTGTCATTGGGTCTCGGTACCACTCCAGCTGGTGTTAATAGAGGTCTGGATTGAATTGGCGCTTTCCTGGTGTGTGAGTGGGACTCAGTACCACTTCAGCTGGGATTTATAGAGGCCTGGATTGAATTGGCTCTTTCCTGGTGTGTGAGTGGGTCTCAGTACCACTCCAGCTGATATTAATAGAGGTCTGGATTGAATTGACTCTTTCCTGGTGTGTGAGTGGGACTCAGGTCCACTCCAGCTGGTATTAATCGAGGTCTGGATTGAATTGCCTCTTTCCTGGTGTGTGAGTGGGACTCAGTTCCAATCCCGCTGATATTAATAGAGGTCTGGATTGAATTGCCTCTTTCCTGGTGTGTGAGAGTGGAACTCAGTCCCACTCCAGATGGTATTGAAAGAGGTCTGGATTGAATTGACTCTTTTCTGGTGTGTGTGTGGGACGCAGTTCCACTCCAGCTGGTATTAATAGAGGTCTGGATTGAATTGACTCTTTCCTGGTGTGTGAATGGTACTCAGTACCTCTCCAGCTGGTATTAATAGAGGCCTAGATTGAATTGACTCTTTCCTGGTGCGTGACAGGGGCTCAGTACCACTGCAGCTGGTAATAATAGAGACCTGGATTGATTTGGCTCTTTTCTGGTGTGTGAGTGGGGCTCAGTACCACTTCAGCTGGTATTTATAGAGGCCTGGATTGAATTGACTCTTTCCTGCTGTGTGTGGGGGACTCAGTTCCACTCCAGCTGGGATGAATAGAGGCCTGGACTGACTTGGCTCTTTCCTGGTGTGTGAGTGGGACTCGGTAACACTGCAACTGGTATTTATAGAGGTGTGGATTGATATTTTTATTTCCTGGTGTGTGAGTGGGACTCAGTACCACTCCAGCTGGTATTAATAGAGACCTGGATTTAATTGCCTCTTTCCTGCTGTGTCATTGGGTCTCGGTACCACTCCAGCTGGTGTTAATAGAGGTCTGGATTTAATTGCCTCTTTCCTGGTGTGTGATTGGGGCTCGGTAACACTGCAGCTGGTATTTATAGAGCTGTGGATTGATATTTCTCTATCCTGGTGTGTGAGCGGGACTCAGTACCACTCCAGCTGGTATTAATAGATACCTGGATTTAATTGTCTCTTTCCTGGTGTGTGAGTGGGTCTCGGTACCATTTCAGCTGGGGTTAATAGAGGTCTGGATTGAATTGGCTCTTTCCTGGTGTGTGAGTGGGGCTCAGTCCCACTCCAGCTGGAATTTATCGAGGCCTGGATTAAATTGCCTCTTTCCTGGTGTGTGACTGGGACTCAGTACCACTCCAGCTGGTATTAATAGAGGCCTGGATTTAATTGCCTCTTTCCTGGTGTGTGATTGGGGCTCGGTACCACTGCAGCTGGTATTTATAGAGCTGTGGATTGATATTTCTCTATCCTTGTGTGTGAGTGGGACTCAGTACAACTCCAGCTGGTGTTAATAGAGGTCTGGCTTGAATTGGCACATTCCTGGTGAGTGAGTGGGGCCCAGTCCCACTCCAGCTGGTATTAAGAAGTCTGGATTGAATTGGCTCCTTCATGGTGAGTGAGTGGGGCTCAGTTCCACTCCAGCTGGTATTAATCGAGGTCTGGATTGGATTGGCACCTTCCTGGTGAGTGAGTGGGGCTCAGTCCCACTCCAGCTGGTGTTAAGAGGTCTGGATTGAATTGGCTCTTTCCTGATGTATGAGAGGGGCTCAGTTCCACTCCAGATGTTACTAATAGAGGTCTGGATTGAATTAGCTCTTTGTTGGTGTGTGAGTGGGACTCAGTTCCACTCCAGCTGGTATTAATAGAGGCCTGGTTTGAATTGACTTTTCCTGGTGTGTGTGTGGGACTCAGTTCAACTCCAGCTGTTAGTAATAGAGATCTGGATTGAATTGACTCTTTCCTGGTGTGTGAGTGGGACTCAGGTCCACTCCAGCTGGTATTAATAGAGGCCTGGATTGAATTGGCTCTTCCGCGGTGTGTGATTGAGACTCAGTACCACTCCAGCTGGTATTAATAGAGGCCTGGCTTTAATTGCCTCTTTCCTGGTGTGTGAGTGGGACTCGGTAACACTCCTGCTGTTAATTATAGAGGTGTGGAATGATATTTCTCTTTGCTGGTGTGTGAGTGGGACTCAGTACCACTCCAGCTGGTATTAATAGAGACCTGGATTTAATTGCCTCTTTCCTGGTGTTTGAGTGGGACTCAGTGCCACTCCAGCTGGTATTAATAGAGGTCTCGATTGATTTGGCTCTTTCCTGGTGTTTGAGTGGGGCTCAGTACCACTCCAGCTGGTATTAATAGATGTCTGGATTGAATTGCCTCTTTCCTGGTGTTTGAGTGGGAGTCAGTACCACTCCAGCTGGTATTAATAATGGTCTGGATTGACTTGGCTCCTTCCTGGTGAGTGAGTAGGACTCAGTACCACTCCAGCTGGTATTAATAGAGGTCTGGATTGAATTGGCTGATTCCTGTTGAGTGAGTGGTGCTCAGTACCACTCCAGCTGGTATTAATAGAGACCTGGATTGATTTGGCTCTTTCCTGGTGTGTGAGTGGGGCTCAGTACCACTTCAGATGGTATTTATAGAGGCCTGGATTGAATTGACTCTTGCCTGCTGTGTGTGGGGGACTCAGTTCCACTCCAGCTGGGATGAATAGAGGCCTGGACTGACTTGGCTCTTTCCTGGTGTGTGAGTGGGACTCGGTAACACTGCAACTGGTATTTATGGAGGTGTGGATTGATATTTTTCTTTCCTGGTGTGTGAGTGGGACTCAGTACCACTCCAGCTGGTATTAATAGAGACCTGGATTTAATTGCCTCTTTCCTGGTGAGTCATTGGGTCTCGGTACCACTCCAGCTGGTGTTAATAGAGGTCTGGATTTAATTGCCTATTTCCTGGTGTGTGATTGGGGCTCGGTAACACTGCAGCTGGTATTTATAGAGCTGTGGATTGATATTTCTCTATCCTGGTGTGTGAGTGGGACTCAGTACCACTCCAGCTGGTATTAATAGAGACCTGGATTTAATTGTCTCTTTCCTGGTGTGTGAGTGGGTCTCGGTACCATTTCAGCTGGGGTTAATAGAGGTCTGGATTGAATTGGCTCTTTCCTGGTGTTCTGAGTGGGGCTCAGTCCCACTCCAGCTGGTATTTATCGAGGCCTGGATTAAATTGCCTCTTTCCTGGTGTGTGACTGGGACTCAGTACCACTTCAGCTGTTATTAATAGAGGCCAGGATTTAATTGCCTCTTTCCTGGTGTGTGATTGGGGCTCGGTACCACTGCAGCTGGTATTTATAGAGCTGTGGATTGATATTTCTCTATCCTTGTGTGTGAGTGGGACTCAGTACCACTCCAGCTGGTGTTAATAGAGGTCTGGCTTGAATTGGCACATTCCTGGTGAGTGAGTGGGGCCCAGTCCCACTCCAGCTGGTATTAAGAGGTCTGGATTGAATTGGCTCCTTCCTGGTGAGTGAGTGGGGCTCAGTTCCACTCCAGCTGGTATTAATCGAGGTCTGGATTGGATTGGCACCTTCCTGGTGAGTGAGTGGGGCTCAGTCCCACTCCAGCTGGTGTTAAGAGGTCTGGATTGAATTGGCTCTTTCCTGGTGTATGAGAGGGGCTCAGTTCCACTCCAGATGTTACAAATAGAGGTCTGGATTTAATTGGCTCTTTCCTGGTGTGTGAGTGGGACTCAGTTCCACTCCAGCTGTTACTAATAGAGGTCTGGATTGAATTATCTCTTTCCTGGTGTGTGAGTGGGACTCAGTTCCACTCCAGCTGGTATTAATAGAGGCCTGGTTTGAATTGACTTTTCCTGGTGTGTGTGTGGGACTCAGTTCCACTCCAGCTGTTAGTAATAGAGATCTGGATTGAATTGACTCTTTCCTGGTGTGTGAGTGGGACTCAGGTCCACTCCAGCTGGTATTAATAGAGACGAAGATTGAATAGGCTCTTTCCTGGTGTGTGAGTGGGACTCGGTACCACTCCAGCTGGTATTAATAGAGGCCTGGATTGAATTGGCTCTTTCGCGGTGTGTGATTGAGACTCAGTACCTCTCCAGCTGGTATTAATAGAGGCCTGGCTTTAATTGCCTCTTTCCTGGTGTGTGAGTGGGACTCGGTAACACTCCTGCTGTTAATTATAGAGGTGTGGAATGATATTTCTCTTTGCTGGTGTGTGAGTGGGACTCAGTACCACTCCAGCTGGTATTAATAGAGACCTGGATTTAATTGCCTCTTTCCTGGTGTTTGAGTGGGACTCAGTGCCACTCCAGCTGGTATTAATAGAGGTCTCGATTGATTTGGCTCTTTCCTGGTGTTTGAGTGGGGCTCAGTACCACTCCAGCTGGTATTAATAGATGTCTGGATTGAATTGCCTCTTTCCTGGTGTTTGAGTGGGACTCAGTACCACTCCAGCTGGTATTAATAGTGGTCTGGATTGACTTGGCTCCTTCCTGGTGAGTGAGCAGGACTCAGTACCACTCCAGCTGGTATTAATAGAGGCCTGGATTGATTTGACTCTTTCCTGGTGTGTGAGAGGGACACAGGTCCACTCCAGCTGGTATTAATAAAGGTCTGGATTGAATTGACTCTTTCCTGGTGTGTGAATGGTACTCAGTACCTCTCCAGCTGGTATTAATAGAGGCCTGGATTGAATTGACTCTTTCCTGGTGCGTGACAGGGGCTCAGTACCTCTCCAGCTGGTCATAATAGAGACCTGGATTGATTTGGCTCTTTCCTGGTGTGTGAGTGGGGCTCAGTACCACTTCAGCTGGTATTTATAGAGGCCTGGATTGAATTGACTCTTTCCTGCTGTGTGTGGGGGACGCAGTTCCACTCCAGCTGGGATGAATAGAGGCCTGGACTGACTTGGCTCTTTCCTGGTGTGTGAGTGGGACTCGGTAACACTGCAACTGGTATTTATAGAGGTGTGGATTGATATTTTTCTCTCCTGGTGTGTGAGTGGGACTCAGTACCACTCCAGCTGGTATTAATAGAGACCTGGATTTAATTGCCTCCTCCCTGCTGTGTCATTGGGTCTCGGTACCACTCCAGCTGGTGTTAATAGAGGTCTGGATTGAATTGGCGCTTTCCTGGTGTGTGAGTGGGACTCAGTACCACTTCAGCTGGGATTTATAGAGGCCTGGATTGAATTGGCTCTTTCCTGGTGTGTGAGTGGGACTCAGTACCACTCCAGCTGGTATTAATAGAGGCCTGGATTTAATTGCCTCTTTCCTGGTGTGTGATTGGGGCTCAGTAACACTGCAGCTGGTCTTTATAGAGCTGTGTATTGATATTTCTCTATCCTGGTGTGTGAGTGGGACTCAGTACCACTCCAGCTGGTATTAATAGAGACCTGGATTTAATTGTCTCTTTCCTGGTGTGTGAGTGGGTCTCGGTACCACTCCAGCTGGGGATTATAGAGGTCTGGATTGAATTGGCTCTTTCCTGGTGTGTGAGTGGGGCTCAGTCCCACTCCAGCTGGTATTTATCGAGGCCTGGATTTAATTGCCTCTTTCCTGGTGTGTGAGTGGGACTCAGTACCACTCCAGCTGGTGTTAATAGAGGTCTGGCTTGAATTGGCTCCTTCCTGGTGAGTGAGTGGGGCTCAGTTCCACTCCAGCTGGTATTTAGAGGTCTGGATTGGATTGGCTCCTTCCTGGTGAGTGAGTGGGGCTCAGTCCCACACCAGCTGGTATTAAGAGGTCTGGATTAAATTGGCTCTTTCCTGGTGTGTGAGTGGGACTCAGCTCCACTCCAGCTGGTATTAATAGAGGTCTGGATTGAACTGGCACCTTCCTGGTGAGTGAGTGGGGCTCAGTACCTCTCCAGCTGGTGTAAATAAGAGGTCTGGATTGATTTGAGTCTTTGCTGGTGTGTGAGTGGAACTCAGTACGCGCCATCTGGAATTAATAGAGGTCTGGATTGAATTGGCTCTTTCCTTGTGTGTGAGTGTGACTCAGTACCACTCCAGCTGGTATTAATAGAGGCCTATATTGAATTGGCTCTTTCCTGGTGTGTGAGTTGGGCTCAGTACCACTCCAGCTGGTATTAATAGAGGCCTGGATTGAAATCGCTCTTGGCTGGTGTGTGAGTGGCACTCAATACCACTCCTGCTGGTATTGATAGAAGCCTGGATTGAATTGGCTCTCTCCATGTGTGTGAGTGTGACTCAGTACCACTCCAGCTGGTATTAAGAGGTGCGGATTGAATTAGCTCTTTCCTGGTGTGTGAGTGTGACTCAGTACCACTCCAGCTGGTATTAATAGAGGTCTGGATTGAATTGGCTCCTTCCTCGTGAGTGAGTGGCGCTCAGTACCACTCCAGCAGGTATTAATAGAGGTCTGGATTGAATTGGCCCCTTCCTGGTGAGTGAGTGGGGCTCAGTGCCACTCCAGCTGTTATTAAAAGAGGTCTGGATTGAATTGGCTCTTTCCTGGTGTGTGAGTGGCACTCAGTACCACTCCAGCTGGTATTTATAGAGGTCTGGATTGAATTGGCTCTTTCCTGGTGTGTGAGTGGGGCTCAGTCCCACTCCAGCTGGTATTAATAGAGGTGTGGATTGGATTGGCTCCATCCTGGTGAATGTGTGGGGCTCAGTACCACTCCAGCTGGTATTAATAGAGGTCTGGATTGAATTGACTCTTTCCTGGTGTGTGAGTGGGACTCAGTACCAATCCGGCTGATATTAATAGAGGTCTGGATTGAATTGACTCTTTCCTGGTGTGTGAGTGGGACTCAGGTCCACTCCAGCTGGTATTAATCGAGGTCTGGATTGAATTGCCTCTTTCCTGATGTGTGAGTGGGACTCAGTTCCAATCCCGCTGATATTAATAGAGGCCTGGATTGAATTGCCTCTTTCCTGGTGTGTGAGAGTGGAACTCAGTCCCACTCCAGCTGGTATTAATCGAGGTCTGGATTGAATTGCCTCTTTCCTGATGTGTGAGTGGGACTCAGTTCCAATCCCGCTGATATTAATAGAGGCCTGGATTGAATTGCCTCTTTCCTGGTGTGTGAGAGTGGAACTCAGTCCCACTCCAGCTGGTATTAATAGAGGCCTAGATTGAATTGACTCTTTCCTGGTGCTTGACAGGGGCTCAGTACCACTCCAGCTGGTATTAATAGAGGTCTGGATTGAATTCGCTCTTTGCTGGTGTGTGAGTGGCACTCAATACCACTCCTGCTGGTATTGATAGAAGCCTGGATTGAATTGGCTCTCTCCTTGTGTGTGAGTGTGACTCAGTACCACTCCAGCTGGTATTAAGAGGTGCGGATTGAATTAGCTCTTTCCTGGTGTGTGAGTGTGACTCAGTACCACTCCAGCTGGTATTAATAGAGGTCTGGATTGAATTGGCTCCTTCCTCGTGAGTGAGTGGCGCTCAGTACCACTCCAGCTGGTATTAATAGAGGTCTGGATTGAATTGGCCCCTTCCTGGTGAGTGAGTGGGGCTCTGTACCACTCCAGCTGTTATTAAAAGAGGTCTGGATTGAATTGGCTCTTTCCTGGTGTGTGAGTGGCACTCAGTACCACTCCAGCTGGTATTTATAGAGATCTGGATTGATTTGGCTCTTTCCTGGTGTGTGAGTGGGGTCAGTCCCACTCCAGTCGCTATAAATAGAGGCCTGGATTTAATTGCCTCTTTCCTGGTGTGTGAGTGGGACTCGGTAACACTCCAGCTGGTATTTCTAGAGGTGTGGATTGATATTTCTCTTTCCTGGTCTGTGAGTGGGACTCAGTACCACTCCAGCTGGTATTAATAGAGATCTGGATTGAATTGGCTCCATCCTGGTGAGTGCGTGAGGCTCAGTACCACTCCAGCTTGTATTAATAGAGTCCTGGATTGAATTGCCTCTTTCCTGGTGAGTGTGTGAGACTCAGTACCACTCCAGCTGGTATTAATAGAGGTCTGGATTGAATTGGCTCCATCCTGGTGAGTGAATGGGGCTCAGTCCCACTCCAGCTGGTATTAATAGAGGTCTGGATTGAATTGAGTCTTTCCTGGTGAGTGAGTGGGGCTCAGTACCACTGCAGCTGGTATTAATAGAGGTCTGGATTGGATTGGCTCCATCCTGGTGAATGAGTGGGGCTCAGTACGACTCCAGGTGGTATTAATAGAGGTCTGGATTGAATTGACTCTTTCCTGGTGTGTGAGTGGGACTCAGGTCCACTCCAGATGGTATTAATCGAGGTCTGGATTGAATTGCCTCTTTCCTGGTGTGTGAGTGGGACTCAGTTCCAATCCCGCTGATATTAATAGAGGTCTGGATTGAATTGCCTCTTTCCTGGTCTGTGAGAGTGGAACTCAGTCCCACTCCAGCTGGTATTGAAAGAGGCCTGGATTGATTTGACTCTTTCCTGGTGTGTGAGAGCGACACAGGTCCACTCCAGCTGGTATTAATAGAGGTCTGGATTGAATTGACTCTTTCCTGGTGTGTGAATAGTACTCAGTACCTCTCCAGCTGGTATTAATAGAGGCCTAGATTGAATTGACTCTTTCCTGGTGCGTGACAGGGGCTCAGTACCACTCCAGCTGGTAATAATAGAGACCTGGATTGATTTGGCTCTTTTCTGGTGTGTGAGTGGGGCTCAGTACCACTTCAGCTGGCATTTATAGAGGCCTGGATTGAATTGACTCTTTCCTGCTGTGTGTGGGGGACTCAGTTCCACTCCAGCTGGGATGAATAGAGGCCTGGACTGACTTGGCTCTTTCCTGGTGTGTGAGTGGGACTCGGTAACACTGCAACTGGTATTTATAGAGGTGTGGATTGATATTTTTCTTTCCTGGTGTGTGAGTGGGACTCAGTACCACTCCAGCTGGTATTAATATAGACCTGGATTTAAATGCCTCTTTCCTGGTGTGTCATTGGGTCTCGGTACCACTCCAGCTGGTGTTAATAGAGGTCTGGATTTAATTGCCTCTTTCCTGGTGTGTGATTGGGGCTCGGTAACACTGCAGCTGGTATTTATCGAGGCCTGGATTAAATTGCCTCTTTCCTGGTGTGTGAATGGGACTCAGTACCACTCCAGCTGGTATTAATAGAGGCCTGGATTTAATTGCCTCTTTCCTGGTGTGTGATTGGGGCTCGGTACCACTGCAGCTGGTATTTATAGAGCTGTGGATTGATATTTCTCTATCCTTGTGTGTGAGTGGGACTCAGTACCACTCCAGCTGGTGTTAATAGAGGTCTGGCTTGAATTGGCACATTCCTGGTGAGTGAGTGGGGCCCAGTCCCACTCCAGCTGGTATTAAGAGGTCTGGATTGAATTGGCTCCTTCCTGGTGAGTGAGTGGGGCTCAGTTCCACTCCAGCTGGTATTTAGAGGTCTGGATTGGATTGGCTCCTTCCTGGTGAGTGAGTGGGGCTCAGTCCCACTCCAGCTGGTATTAAGAGGTCTGGATTGAATTGGCTCTTTCCTGGTGTGTGAGTGGGACTCAGTTCCACTCCAGCTGTTACTAATAGAGGTCTGGATTGAATTAGCTTTTTTCCTGGTGTGTGAGTGGGACTCAGTTCCACTCCAGCTGGTATTAATAGAGGCCTGGTTTGAATTGACTTTTCCTGATGTGTGTGTGGGACTCAGTTCCACTCCAGCTGTTACTAATAGAGATCTGGATTGAATTGACTCTTTCCTGGTGTGTGAGTGGGACTCAGGTCCACTCCAGCTGGTATTAATAGAGACGAAGATTGAATAGGCTCTTTCCTGGTGTGTGAGTGGGACTCGGTACCACTCCAGCTGGTATTAATAGAGGCCTGGATTGAATTGGCTCTTCCGTGGTGTGTGAGTGAGACTCAGTACCACTCCAGCTGGTATTAATAGAGGCCTGGCTTTAATTGCCTCTTTCCTGGTGTGTGAGTGGGACTCGGTAACACTCCAGCTGTTAATTATAGAGGTGTGGAATGATATTTCTCTTTGCTGGTGTGTGAGTGGGACTCAGTACCACTCCAGCTGGTATTAATAGAGACCTGGATTTAATTGCCTCTTTCCTGGTGTTTGAGTGGGACTCAGTGCCACTCCAGCTGGTATTAATAGAGGTCTCGATTGATTTGGCTCTTTCCTGGTGTTTGAGTGGGACTCAGTACCACTCCAGCTGGTATTAATAGAGGTCTGGATTGAATTGGCTCCTTCCTGTTGAGTGAGTGGTGCTCAGTACCACTCCAGCTGGTATTAATAGAGGTCTGGATTGAATTGGCTCTTTCCTTGTGTGTGAGTGTGACTCAGTACCACTCCAGCTGATATTAATAGAGGCCTATATTGAATTGGCTCTTTCCTGGTGTGTGAGTTGGGCTAAGTACCACTCCAGCTGGTATTAGTAGAGGTCTGGATAGAATTCGCTCTTTGCTGGTGTGTGACTGGTACTCAATACCACTCCTCCTGTTATTGATAGAAGCCAGGTTTGAATTGGCTCTCTCCTTGTGTGTGAGTGTGACTCAGCACCACTCCAGCTGGTATTAAGAGGTGCGGATTGAATTGGCTCCTTCCTGGTGAGTGAGTGGGGCTCAGTACCACTCCAGCTGGTATTAATATAGATCTGGATTCAATTGCCTCTTTCCTGGTGTGTGAGTGGCACTCAGTACCACTCCAGCTGGTATTTATAGTGATCTGGATTGATTTGGCTCCTTCCTGGTGTGTGAGTGGGGGTCAGTCCCATTCCAGTCGCGAGAAATAGAGGCCTGGATTTAATTGCCTCGTTCCTAGTGTGTGAGTGGGACTCGGTAACACTCCAGCTGGTATTTCTAGAGGTGTGGATTGATATTTCTCTTTCCTGGTGTGTGAGTGGGACTCAGTACCACTCCAGCTGGTATTAATAGAGATCTGGATTGAATTGGCTCCATCCTGGTGAGCGAGTGGGGCTCAGTACCACTCCAGCTTGTATTAATAGAGACCTGGATTGAATTGCCTCTTTCCTGGTGAGTGAGTGAGACTCAGTACCACTCCAGCTGGTATGAATAGAGGTCTGGATTGAATTGGCTCCATCCTGGTGAGTGAATGGGGCTCAGTCCCACTCCAGCTGGTATTAATAGAGGTCTGGATTGAATTGACTCTTTCCTGGTGAGTGAGTGAGACTCAGTACCACTCCAGCTGCTATTAATAGAGGTCTGGATTGATTTGACTCTTTCCTGGTGCGTGAGAGTGGGACTCAATCCCACTCCAGCTGGTAGTAAAAGAGGTCTGGATTGAATTGACTCTTTCCTGGTGTGTGTGTGAGACTGAGTTCCACTCCAGCTGGTATTAATAGAGGCCTGGATTGATTTGACTCTTTCCTGGTGTGTGAGAGGGACACAGGTCCACTCCAGCTGTTATTAATAGAGGTCTGGATTGAATTGACTCTTTCCTGGTGTGTGAGTGGGACTCAGTTCCTCTCCAGCTGGTATTAATAGAGGCCTGGATTGAATTGACTCTTTCCTGGTGCGTGACAGGGGCTCAGTACCACTCCAGCTGGTAATAATAGAGACCTGGATTGATTTGGCTCTTTCCTGGTGAGTGAGTGGGCTCAGTACCACTTCAGCTGGTATTTATAGAGGCCTGGATTGAATTGACTCTTTCCTGCTGTGTGGGGGGGACTCAGGTCCACTCCAGCTGGGATGAATAGAGGCCTGGACTGACTTGGCTCTTTCCTGGTACGTGACTGGGGCTCAGTACCACTCCAGCTGGTATTAATAGTGGCCTGGATTGAATTGGCTCTTTCCTGGTGTGTGAGTGGGGCTCAGTACCACTTCAGCTGGTATTTATAGAGGCCTGGATTGAATTGGCTCTTTCCTGGTGTGTGAGTGAGACTCAGTACCACTCCAGCTTGTATTAATAGAGGCCAGGATTGAATTGACTCTTTCCTGGTGTGTGAGTGGGACTCGGCAACACTGCAACTGGTATTTATAGAGGTGTGGATTGATATTTTTTTTTCCTGGTGTGTGAGTGGGACTCAGTACCACTCCAGCTGGTATTAGTAGAGACCTGGATTTTATTGCCACTTTCCTGGTGTGTCATTGGGTCTCGGTACCACTCCAGCTGGTGTTAATAGAGATCTGGATTGAATTGGCGCTTTACTGGTGTGTGAGTGGGACTCAGTACCACTTCAACTGGTATTTATAGAGGCCTGGATTGAATTGGCTCTTTCCTGGTGTGTGAGTGGGACTCAGTACCACTCCAGCTCGTATTAATAGAGGCCTGGATTAAATTGCCTCTTTCCTGGTGTGTGACTGGGACTCAGTAGCACTCCAGCTGGTATTAATAGAGGCCTGGATTTAATTTCCTCTTTCCTGGTGTGTGATTGGGTCTCGGTACCACTCCAGCTGGGGTTAATAGAGGTCTGCATTGAATTGGCTCTTTCCTGGTGTGTGAGTGGGGCTCAGTCCCACTCCAGCTGGTATTTATCGAGGCCTGGATTAAATTGTCTCTTTCCTGGTGTGTGATTGGGGCTCGGTAACACTGCAGCTGGTATTTATAGAGCTGTGGATTGATATTTCTCTATCCTGGTGATTGAGTGGGACTCAGTACCTCTCCAGCTGGTGTTAATAAGAGGTCTGGATTGAATTGACTCTTTACTGGTGAGTGAGTGGGACTCAGTGCCACTCCAGCTGGTATTAATAGAGACCTGGATTTAATTGACGCTTTCCTGGTGTCTGTTTGGGACTCAGTACCACTCCAGCTGGTATTAATAGAGACTTGGATTGAATTGGCTCTTTCCTGGTGTGTGAGTGGGGTTCAGTACCACTCCAGCTGGTATTGATAGAGAACTGGATTGAATTGCCTCTTAACTTGTGTGTGTGTGGGACTCAGTACCACTCCAGCTAGTATTAATAGAGGTCTGGATTGAATTGGCTCCTTCCTGGTGAGTCAGTGGTGCTCAGTACCACTCCAGCTGGTATTAATGGAGGTCTGGATTGAATTGGCTCCTTCCTGGTGTGTGAGTGGGGATCAGTACCACTCCAGCTGGTATTAATATAGATCTGGATTGAATTGCCTCTTTCCTGGTGTGTGAGTGGGGATCAGTACCTCTCCAGCTGGTATTAATTGAGGTCTGGATTGAATTGGCTCTTTCCTGGCATGTGAGTGGGACTCAGTGCCTCTCCAGCTGGTATTAATAGATGTCTGGATTGATTTGGCTATTTCCTGGTGTTTGAGTGGGTCTTGGTACCACTCCAGCTGGGGTTAATAGAGGTCTGGATTGATTTGGCTCTTTCCTGGTGTATGCGTGGGGCTCAGTCCCACTCCAGCTGGTATTTATCGAGGCCTGGATTGAATTGACTGTTTCCTGGTGTGTGACTGGGACTCATTACCACTCCAGCTGGTATTAATAGAGGTCTGGTTTGAATTGGCTCCTTCCTGGTGTGTGAGTGGGGCTCAGTACCACTTCAGCGGGTAGTAATAGAGAGCTGGATTGAATTGCCTCTTTCCTGGCGTGTGATTCGGACTCAGTCCCACTCCAGCTGGTATTTATCGAGGTGTGCATTGAATTGCCTCTTTCCTGGTGTTTGAGTGGGACTCAGTGCCACTCCAGCTGGTATTAATAGAGGTCTGGATTGATTTGGCTCTTTCCTGGTGTGTGAGTGGGACTCGGTAACACTGCAGCTGGTATTTATAGAGGTGTGGATTGATATTTCTCTTTACTGGTGTGTGAGTGGGACTCAGTACCACTCCAGCTGGCATTAATAAATACCTGGATTTAATTGTATCTTTCCTGGTGTGTGAGTGGGTCTCGGTACCACTCCAGCTGGTGTTAATAGATGCCTGGTTTGAATTGACTCTTTCCTGGTGTGTGAGTGGGACTCAGTACCACTCCAGCTGGTATTTATCGAGGCCTGGATTGAATTGCCTCTTTCCTGGTGTGTGACTGGGACTCAGTACCACTCCAGCTGGTATTAATAGAGGCCTGGATTGAATTGGCTCCTTCCTGGTGAGTCAGTGGGGCTCAGTACCACTCCAGCTGGTATTAATAGAGAACTGGATTGATTTGCCTCTTAACTTGTGTGTGTGCGTGGGACTCAGTACCACTCCAGCTGGTATTAATAGAGGTCTGGATTGAATTGGCTCCTTCCTGGTGAGTCAGTGGGGCTCAGTACCACTCCAGCTGGTATTAATAGAGGTCTGGATTGAATTGGCTCCTTCCTGGTGTGTGAGTGGGGTCAGTACCACTCCAGCTGGTATTAATAGAGAACTGGATTGAATTGCCTCTTAACTTGTCTGTGTGTGGGACTCAGTACCACTCCAGCTGGTATTAATAGAGGTCTGGATTGAATTGGCCCCTTCCTGGTGAGTCAGTGGGTCTCAGTACCACTCCAGCTGGCATTAATAGAGGTCTGGGTTGAATTGGCTCCTTCCTGGTGTGTGAGTGGGGATCAGTACCACTCCAGCTGGTATTAATATAGATCTGGATTGAATTTCCTCTTTCCTGGTGTGTGAGTGGGGATCAGTACCTCTCCAGCTGGTATTAATAGAGGTCTGGATTGAATTGGCTCTTTCCTGGCATGTGATTGGGACTCAGTGCCACTCCAGCTGGTATTAATAGAGGTCTGGATTGATTTGGCTATTTCCTGGTGTTTGAGTGGGTCTTGGTACCACTCCAGCTGGGGTTAATAGAGGTCTGGATTGATTTGGCTCTTTCCTGGTGTATTCGTGGGGCTCAGTCACACTCCAGCTGGTATTTATCGAGGCCTGGATTGAATTGCCTCTTTCCTGGTGTGTGACTGGCACTCATTACCACTCCAGCTGGTATTAATAGAGGTCTGGATTGATTTGGCTCCTTCCTGGTGTTTGAGTGGGACTCAGTACCACTCCAGCTGGTATTAATAGAGGTCTGGATTGAATTGGCTCATTCCTGGTGAGTGAGTGGGGCTCAGTACCACTCCAGCTGGTATTAATAGAGGTCTGGATAGAATTGGCACATTCCTGATGTGTGAGTGTTGCTCAGTACCACTTCAGCTGGTATTAATAGAGGTCTGGATAGAATTGACACCTTCCTGGTGAGTGAGTGGGACTCAGTACCTCTCCAGCTGGTATTAATAGAGTTCTGGATTGAATTGCCTCCTCCCTGGTGATTGAGTGGGGCTCAGTTCCACTCCAGCTGGTATTAATATAGACCTGGATTGAATTGGCTCTTTCCTGGTGTGTGAGTGGGGTTCAGAACCACTCCAGCTGGTATTGATAGAGACTTGGATTGAATTGCCTCTTAGCTGGTGTGTGAGTGGGACTCAGTCCCACTCCAGCTAGTAATAATAGAGGTCTGGATTGAATTGGCTCCTTCCTGGTGAGTGAGTGGGGCTCAGTACCACTTCAGCGGGTAGTAATAGAGAGCTGGATTGAATTGCCTCTTTCCTGGCGTGTGATTCGGACTCAGTCCCACTCCAGCTGGTATTTATCGAGGTGTGCATTGAATTGCCTCTTTCCTGGTGTTTGAGTGGGACTCAGTGCCACTCCAGCTGGTATTAATAGAGGTCTGGATTGATTTGGCTCTTTCCTGGTGTGTGAGTGGGACTCGGTAACACTGCAGCTGGTATTTATAGAGGTGTGGATTGATATTTCTCTTTACTGGTGTGTGAGTGGGACTCAGTACCACTCCAGCTGGCATTAATAAATACCTGGATTTAATTGTATCTTTCCTGGTGTGTGAGTGGGTCTCGGTACCACTCCAGCTGGTGTTAATAAATGCCTGGTTTGAAATGACTCTTTCCTGGTGTTTGAGTGGGACTCAGTACCACTCCAGCTGGTATTTATCGAGGCCTGGATTGAATTGCCTCTTTCCTGGTGTGTGACTGGGACTCAGTACCACTCCAGCTGGTATTAATAGAGGTCTGTATTGATTTGGCTCTTTCCTGTTTTTTGAGTGGGACTCAGTACCACTCCAGCTGGTATTAATAGAGGTCTGGATTGAATTGGCTCCTTCCTGGTGGGTGAGTGGGGCTCCGTTCCACTCCAGCTGGTATTAATAGAGGCCTGGATTGAATTGGCTCCTTCCTGGTGAGTCAGTGGGGCTCAGTACCACTCCAGCTGGTATCAATAGAGAACTGGATTGATTTGCCTCTTAACTTGTGTGTGTGCGTGGGACTCAGTACCACTCCAGCTGGTATTAATAGAGGTCTGGGTTGAATTGGCTCCTTCCTGGTGAGTCAGTGGGGCTCAGTACCACTCCAGCTGGTATTAATAGAGGTCTGGATTGAATTGGCTCCTTCCTGGTGTGTGAGTGGGGTCAGTACCACACCAGCTGGTATTAATAGAGAACTGGATTGAATTGCCTCTTAACTTGTCTGTGTGTGGGAATCAGTACCACTCCAGCTGGTATTAATAGAGGTCTGGATTGAATTGGCCCCTTCCTGGTGAGTCAGTGGGGCTCAGTACCACTCCAGCTGGTATTAATAGAGGTCTGGGTTGAATTGGCTCCTTCCTGGTGTGTGAGTGGGGATCAGTACCACTCCAGCTGGTATTAATATAGATCTGGATTGAATTTCCTCTTTCCTGGTGTGTGAGTGGGGATCAGTACCTCTCCAGCTGGTATTAATAGAGGTCTGGATTGAATTGGCTCTTTCCTGGCATGTGAGTGGGACTCAGTGCCACTCCAGCTGGTATTAATAGAGGTCTGGATTGATTTGGCTATTTCCTGGTGTTTGAGTGGGTCTTGGTACCACTCCAGCTGGGGTTAATAGAGGTCTGGATTGATTTGGCTCTTTCCTGGTGTATGCGTGGGGCTCAGTCACACTCCAGCTGGTATTTATCGAGGCCTGGATTGAATTGCCTCTTTCCTGGTGTGTGACTGGCACTCATTACCACTCCAGCTGGTATTAATAGAGGTCTGGATAGATTTGGCTCTTTCCTGGTGTTTGAGTGGGACTCAGTACCACTCCAGCTGGTATTAATAGAGGTCTGGATTGAATTGGCTCATTCCTGATGAGTGAGTGGGGCTCAGTACCACTCCAGCTGGTATTAATAGAGGTCTGGATAGAATTGGCACATTCCTGATGTGTGAGTGTGGCTCAGTACCACTTCAGCTGGTATTAATAGAGGTCTGGATAGAATTGACACCTTCCTGGTGAGTGAGTGGGACTCAGTACCTCTCGAGCTGGTATTAATAGAGTTCTGGATTGAATTGCCTCCTCCCTGGTGATTGAGTGGGGCTCAGTTCCACTCCAGCTGGTATTAATATAGACCTGGATTGAATTGGCTCTTTCCTGGTGTTTGAGTGGGGTTCAGAACCACTCCAGCTGGTATTGATAGAGACTTGGATTGAATTGCCTCTTAGCTGGTGTGTGAGTGGGACTCAGTCCCACTCCAGCTAGTAATAATAGAGGTCTGGATTGAATTGGCTCCTTCCTGGTGAGTGAGTGGGGCTCAGTACCACTTCAGCGGGTAGTAATAGAGAGCTGGATTGAATTGCCTCTTTCCTGGCGTGTGATTCGGACTCAGTCCCACTCCAGCTGGTATTTATCGAGGTGTGCATTGAATTGCCTCTTTCCTGGTGTTTGAGTGGGACTCAGTGCCACTCCAGCTGGTATTAATAGAGGTCTGGATTGATTTGGCTCTTTCCTGGTGTTTGAGTGGGAGTCAGTACCACTCCAGCTGCTATTAATAGAGGTGTGGATTGATATTTCTCTTTCCTGGTGTGTGAGTGGGACTCAGTACCACTCCAGCTGGCATTAATAGATACCTGGATTTAATTGTATCTTTCCTGGTGTGTGAGTGGGTCTCGGTACCACTCCAGCTGGAGTTAATAGAGGCCTGGTTTAAATTGGCTCTTTCCTGGTGTGTGAGTGGGACTCAGTACCACTCCAGCAGGGGTTAATAGAGGTCTGGATTGAATTGGCTCTTTCCTGGTTTGTGAGTGGGGCTCAGTCCCACTCCAGCTGGTATTTATCGAGGCCTGGATTGAAATGCCTCTTTCCTGGTGTGTGACTGGGACTCAGTACCACTCCAGCTGGTATTAATAGAGGTCTGGATTGATTTGGCTCTTTCCTGTTTTTTGAGTGGGACTCAGTACCACTCCAGCTGGTATTAATAGAGGTCTGGATTGAATTGGCACTTTCCTGGTGTGTGAGTGGGACTCAGTACAACTCCAGCTGATATTTATAGATGCCTGGTTTGAATTGACTCTTTCCTGGTGTGTGAGTGGGTCACAGTTCCACTCCAGCTGGTATTAATAGAGGTCTGGATTGAATTGACTCTTTCCTGGTGCGTGACTGGTGCTCAGTACCACTCCAGCTGGTATTAATAGAGGCCTGGATTGACTTGGCTATTTCCTGGCGAGTGATTGGTTCTCAGTACCACTCCAGCTGGTATTTATAGAGGCCTGGATTGAATTGACTCTTTCCTGGTGTGTGAGTGAGACTCAGTTCCACTCCAGCTGGTATTAATAGAGGCCTGGATTTAATTGCCTCTTTCCTGGTGTGTGAGTGGGACTCAGCTCCACTCCAGCTGGTATTAATAGAGGCCTGGATTGAATTGGCTCCTTCCTGGTGTGTGGGTGGGACTCAGCTCCACTCCAGCTGGTATTAATAGAGATCTGGATTGAATTGGCTCCTTCCGGGTGAGTGAGTGGTGCTCAGTACAACTTCAGCTGCTGTTAATAGAGGTCCGGATTGAATTGGCTCGTTCCTGGTGTTTCAGTGAGACTCAGTACCACTCCAGCTGGAATTGATAGAGACCTGGATAGAATTGCCTATTAGCTAGTGTGGGATTGGGACTCAGTACCACTCCAGCTGGTATTAATAGTGGTCTGGATTGAATTGGCTCCTTCCTGGTGAGTGCGTGTGGCTCAGTACCACTCCAGCTGGTATGAATAGTGGTCTGAATTGAATTGGCTCCTTCCTGGTGAGTGAGTGGGACTCAGTACCACTCCAGCTTGTATTAATAGAGGTCTGGATTGAATTGGCTCCTTCCTGGTGATTGAGTGGGACTCAGTACCATTCCAGCTGGTATTCATAGAGGCCTGGTTTAAATTGACTCTTTCTGGTGTGTGAGTGGGACTCAGTGCCACTCCAGCTGGTATTAATAGATGGCTAGTTTAAATTGACTCTTTCCTGTGTGTGAGTGGGACTCAGTACCACTCCAGCTGGTATTAATAGAGGGCTGGTTTAAATTGACTCTTTCTTGTGTGTGAGTGGGACTCAGTACCACTCCTGCTGGTAATAATAGAAATTTGGTTTCAATTGGCACTTTCCTGGTGTGTGAGTGGGGTTTCAGTACAACTCTAGCTGGTATTAACGGAGATCTGGATTGAATTGGCTCTTTCCTGGTGTGTGAGTGGGAATCAGTGCCATTCCATCTGGTATTTATCGAGGTGTGGATTGAATTGCCTCTTTCCTGGTGTGTGAGTGGGACACAGTACCACTCCAGCTGGTATTCATAGAGACCTGGATTGGATTGTCTCTTCGCTGGTGTGTGATTGGGACTCAGTACCACACCAGCTTGTATTCATAGAGGTCTGGATTGAATTGGCTCTTTCCTGGTGAGTGAGTGGGGCTCAGTACCACTCCAGCTGGTATTGATAGAGGTCTGGATTTAATTTCCTCTTTCCTGGTGTGTGAGTGTGGCTCAGTACCACTTAAGCTGGTATTTATAGAGGCCGGGATTGAATTGACTCTTTCCTGGTGTGTGAGTGGGGCTCAGTACCACTCCAGCTGGTATTAATAGAGGCCTGGATTGAATTGACTCTTTCCTGGTGTTTCAGTGAGACTCAGTACCACTCCAGCTGGTATTAATAGAGGCCTGGATTTAATTGCCTCTTTCCTGGTGTGTGAGTGGGGCTCAGTACCACTCCAGCAGGTATCAATAGAGGCCTGGATTGAATTGACTCTTTCCTGCTGTGTGAGTGAGACTCAGTTCCACTCCAGCTGGTATTAATTGAGGCCTGGAATTAATTGCCTCTTTCCTGGTGTGTGATTGGGACTCAGTACCACTCCAGCTTGTATTCATAGAGGTCTGGATTGAATTGGCTCTTTCCTGGTGAGTGAATGGGGCTCAGTAACACTCCAGCTGGTATTGATAGAGGTCTGGATTGATTTGGCTCTTTCCTGGTGTTTGAGTGGGGCTCAGTACCACTCCAGCTGGTATTAATAGAGGTCTGGATGGAATTTACTCCTTCCTGGTGAGTGAGTGGGGCTCGGTACCACTCCAGCTGGTATTAATGGAGGTCTGGATTGAATTGGCTCTTTCCTGGTGTGTGAGTGGGGCTCAGAACCACTTCAGCTGGTATTTATATAGACCTGGATTGAATTGGCTCTTTCCTGTTGTGTGGGTGGAGTTCAGTACCACTCCAGCTGGTATTGATAGAGACCTGGATTGAATTGCCTCTTCGCTGGTGTGTGAGTGGGACTCAGTACCACTCGAGCTGGTATGAAGAGGGCTGGATTGAATTGCCTCTTTTTGATGTGTGAGTGTGGATCAGGACCTCTCCAGCTGGTATTAATAGAGGCCTGGATTGAATTGGCTCCTTCCTGGTGTGTGGGTAGGACTCAGTTCCACTCCAGCTGGTATTAATAGAGGCCTGGATTGAATTGGCTCCTTCCTGGTGTGTGGGTGGGACTCAGTTCCACTCCAGCTGGTATTAATAGTGATCTGGATTGAATTGGCACCTTCCTGGTGAGTGAGTGGTGCTCAGTACCACTCCAGCTGGTATCAATAGAGGCCTGGATTGAATTGACTCTTTCCTGGTGTGTGAGTGAGACTCAGTTCCACTCCAGCTGGTATTAATTGAGGCCTGGAATTAATTGCCTCTTTCCTGGTGTGTGATTGGGACTCAGTACCACTCCAGCTTGTATTCATAGAGGTCTGGATTGAATTGGCTCTTTCCTGGTGAGTGAATGGGGCTCAGTAACACTCCAGCTGGTATTGATAGAGGTCTGGATTGATTTGGCTCTTTCCTGGTGTTTGAGTGGGGCTCAGTACCACTCCAGCTGGTATTAACAGAGGTCTGGATGGAATTTACTCCTTCCTGGTGAGTGAGTGGGGCTCGGTACCACTCCAGCTGGTATTAATGGAGGTCTGGATTGAATTGGCTCTTTCCTGGTGTGTGAGTGGGGCTCAGAACCACTTCAGCTGGTATTTATATAGACCTGGATTGAATTGGCTCTTTCCTGTTGTGTGGGTGGAGTTCAGTACCACTCCAGCTGGTATTGATAGAGACCTGGATTGAATTGGCTCTTTCCTGTTGTGTGGGTGGAGTTCAGTACCACTCCAGCTGGTATTGATAAAGACCTGGATTGAATTGCCTCTTCGCTGGTGTGTGAGTGGGACTCAGTACCACTCGAGCTGGTATGAAGAGGGCTGGATTGAATTGCCTCTTTTTGATGTGTGAGTGTGGATCAGGACCTCTCCAGCTGGTATTAATAGAGGCCTGGATTGAATTGGCTCCTTCCTGGTGTGTGGGTAGGACTCAGATCCACTCCAGCTGGTATTAATAGAGGCCTGGATTGAATTGGCTCCTTCCTGGTGTGTGGGTGGGACTCAGTTCCACTCCAGCTGGTATTAATAGTGATCTGGATTGAATTGGCTCCTTCCTGGTGAGTGAGTGGTGCTCAGTACAACTTCAGCTGCTGTTAATAGAGGTCTGGAATGAATTGGCTCTTTCCTGGTGTTTCAGTGAGACTCAGTACCACGACAGCTGGTATTAATAGAGGTCTGGATTGAATTGCCTATTAGCTGGTGTGTGATTGGGACTCAGTACCACTCCAGCTGGTATTAATAGTGGTCTGGATTGAATTGGCTCCTTCCTGGTGAGTGAGTGGGACTCATTACCACTCCAGCTGGTATTAATAGAGGCCTGGATTGAATTGACTCTTGCCTGGTGTGTGAGTGAGACTCGGCAACACTGCAGCTGGTATTGAAAGAGGTGTGGATTGAATTGCCTCTTTCCTGGTGTGTGAGTGGGACTCAGGACCACTCCAGCTGGTATTAATTGAGGTCTGGATTGATTTGGCTCTTTCCTGGTGTTTAAGTGGGACTCAGTACCACTCCAGCTGGTATTCATAGAGACCTGGATTGGATTGCCTCTTAGCTGGTGTGTGATTGGGACTCAGTACCACACCAGCTTGTATTCATAGAGGTCTGGATTGAATTGGCTCTTTCCTGGTGAGTGAATGGGGCTCAGTACCACTCCAGCTGGTATTTATAGATGCCGGGATTGAATTGACTCTTTCCTGGTGTGTGAGTGGGGCTCAGTACCACTCCAGCTGGTATTAATAGAGGCCTGGATTGAATTGACTCTTTCCTCGTGTTTCAGTGAGACTCAGTACCACTCCAGCTGGTATTAATAGAGGCCTGGATTTAATTGCCTCTTTCCTGGTGTGTGAGTGGGGCTCAGTACCACTCCAGCTGGTATTAATAGAGGCCTGGATTGAATTGACTCTTTCCTGGTGTGTGAGTGAGACTCTGTTCCACTCCAGCTGGTATTAATAGAGGCCTGGATTTAATTGCCTCTTTCCTGGTGTGTGAGTGGGACTTGTTGACACTGCAGCTGGTATTAATAGAGGTCTGGATTGATTTGGCTCTTTCCTGGTGTTTGAGTGGGACGCAGTACCACTCCAGCTGGTATTCATAGAGACCTGGATTGAATTGCCTCTTAGCTGGTGTGTGATTGGGACTCTGTACCACTCCAGCTTGCATTCATAGAGGTCTGGATTGAATTGGCTCCTTCCTGGTGAGTGAGTGGGGCTCAGTACCACTCCAGCTGGTATTAATAGAGGTCTGGATGGAATTTACTCCTTCCTGGTGAGTGAGTGGGGCTCAGTACCACTCCAGCTGGTATTAATGGAGGTCTGGATTGAATTGGCTCTTTCCTGGTGTGTGAGTGGGGCTCAGAACCACTTCAGCTGGTACTTATATAGACCTGGATTGAATTGGCTCTTTCCTGTTGTGTGGGTGGGGTTCAGTACCACTCCAGCTGGTATTGATAGAGACCTGGATTGAATTGCCTCTTAGCTGGTGTGTGAGTGGGACTCAGTACCACTCGAGCTGGTATGAAGAGGGCTGGATTGAATTGCCTCTTTTTGATGTGTGAGTGTGGATCAGTACCTCTCCAGCTGGTATTAATAGAGGCCTGGATTGAATTGGCTCCTTCCTGGTGTGTGGGTGGGACTCAGTTCCACTCCAGTTGGTATTAATAGAGATCTGGATTGAATTGGCTCCTTCCTGGTGAGTGAGTGGTGCTCAGTACAACTTTAGCTGGTATTAATAGAGGTCTGGAATGAATTGGCCCTTTCCTGGTGTTTCAGTGAGACTCAGTACCACTCCAGCTGGTATTAATAGAGGTCTGGATTGAATTGCCTATTAGCTGGTGTGTGATTGGGACTCAGTAGCACTCCAGCTGGTATTAATAGTGGTCTGGATTGAATTGGCTCTTTCCTGGTGTGTGAGTGGGGCTCAGTACCACTTCAGCTGGTATTTATAGATGCCGGGATTGAATTGACTCTTTCCTGGTGTGTGAGTGGGACTCAGTACCACTCCAGCTGGTATTAGTCGAGGCCTGGATTGAATTGACTCTTTCCTGGTATTTCAGTGAGACTCAGTACCACTCCAGCTGGTATTAATAGAGGCCTGGATTTAATTGCCTCTTTCCTGGTCTGTCAGTAGGTCTCAGTTCCACTCCAGCTGGTATTAATAGAGGCCTGGATTGACTTGGCTCTTTCCTGATGTGTGAGTGGGGCTCAGTACCACTCCAGCTGGTATTAATAGAGTCCTGGATTGAATTGACACTTTCCTGGTGTGTGAGTGGGACTCGGTAACACTGCAGCTGGTATTTATAGAGGTGTGGATTGAATTGCCTCTTTCCTGGTGTGTGAGTGTGGCTCAGTACCACTTCAGCTGGTATTTATAGAGGCCTGGATTGAATTGGCTCTTTTCTGGTGTGTGAGTGAGACTCAGTACCACTCCAGCTGGTATTAATAGAGGCTTGGATTTAATTGACACTTTCCTGGTGTGTGAGTGGGACTCAGTACCACTCCAGCTGGTATTAATGGAGGTCTGGATTGATTTGGCTCTTTCCTGGTGTTTGAGTGGGACTCAGTACCACTCCAGCTGTTATTCATAGAGACCTGGATTGAATTGCCTCTTAGCTGGTGTGTGAGTGGGGCTCAGTACCACGCCAGCTGGTATTAATAGAGGCCTGGATTGAATTGGCTCTTTCCTGGTGAGTGAGTTGGGCTCAGTACCACTCCAGCTGGTATTAAAAGAGGCCTGGATTTAATTGGCACTTTCCTGGTGTGTGAGTGGGTTTCAGAACCACTCCAGCAGGTATTAATAGAGGCCTGGATTGACTTGTCTCTTTCCTCATGAATGAGTGGGGCTCAGTACCACTCCAGCTGGTATTAATAGATGCCTGGATTGAATTAACTCTTTCCTGGCGTGTGAGTGAGACTCAGTTCCTCTCCAGCTGGTATTAATAGAGGCCTGGATTTAATTGCCTCTTTCCTGGTGTGTGAGTGGGACTCGGTAACACTGCAGCTGGTATTTATAGAGGTGTGGATAGATATTTCTCTTTCCTGGTGTGTGAGTGGGACTCAGTACCACTCCAGCTGGTGTTAATAGTGACCTGGATTTAATTGCCTCTTTCCTGGTGTGTCAGTGGGTCTCGGTACCTCTCCAGCTGGTGTTAATAGTGGTCTGGATTGAATTGGCTTTTTCCTGGTGTGTGAGTGGGGCTCAGTCCCACTCCAGCTGGTATTTTTGGAGTTGTGGATTGAATTGCCTCTTTCCTGGTGTGTGAGTGGGGCTCTGTACCACTTCAGCTAGTATTTATAGAGGCCTGGACTGAATTGGCTCTTTCCTGGTGTGTGAGTGGGGCTCAGTACCACTTCAGCTGGTATTTATAGTGGCCTCGATTGATTTGGCTCTTTCCTGGTGTTTGAGTTTGAATTAGTACCTCTCCAGCTGGTATTTATAGAGGTCTGGATTGATTTGGCTCATTCCTGGTGCTTGAGTGGGACTCAGTACCACTCCAGCTGCTATTCATAGAGACCTGGATTGAATTGCCTCTTAGCTGGTGTGTGAGTGGGGCTCAGTACCACTCCAGCTCTTATTAATAGAGGCTTGGATTGAACTGGCTCTTTCCTGGTGTGTGAGTGGGGCTCAGTACCACTCCAGCTGGTATTAATAGAGGCCTGGATTTAATTGGCACTTTCCTGGTGTGTGAGTGTGTATCAGTACCTCTCCAGCTGGTATTAATAGAGGCCTGGATTGAATTGGCTCTTTACTGGTGTGTGAGTGGGTTTCAGTACCACTCCAGCTGGTATTAATAGAGGCCTGGATTGAATTGCCTCTTTCCTGGTGTGTGAGTGGGGCTCAGTACCACTGCAGCTGGTATTTATAGAGGTGTGGATTGAATTGCCTCTTTCCTGGTGTGTGAGTGGGACTCAGTACCACTCCAGCTGGTATTAATTGAGGTCTGGATTTAATTGGCTCTTTCCTGGTCTTTGAGTGGGACTCAGTACCACTCCAGCTGGTATTCATAGAGACCTGGATTGGATTGCCTCTCAGCTGGTGTGTGATTGGGACTCAGTACCACACCAGCTTGTATTCATAGAGGTCTGGATTGAATTGGCTCTTTCCTGGTGAGTGAGTGGGGCTCAGTACCACTCCAGCTGGTATTGATAGAGGTCTGGATTTAATTTCCTCTTTCCTGGTGTGTGAGTGGGGCTCAGTACCACTCCAGCTGGTATTAATGGAGGTCTGGATTGAATTGGCTCTTTCCTGGTGTGTGAGTGGGGCTCAGAACCACTTCAGCTGGTATTTATATAGACCTGGATTGAATTGGCTCTTTCCTGTTGTGTGGGTGGGGTTCAGTACCACTCCAGCTGGTCTTGATAGAGACCTGGATTGAATTGCCTCTTAGCTGGTGTGTGAGTGGGACTCAGTACCACTCGAGCTGGTATGAAGAGGGCTGGATTGAATTGCCTCTTTTTGATGTGTGAGTGTGGATCAGTACCTCTGCAGCTGGTATTAATTGAGGTCTGGATTGAATTGGCTCCTTCCTGGTGTGTGGGTGGTACTCAGTTCCACTCCAGTTGATGTTAATAGTGACCTGGATTTAATTGCCTCTTTCCTGGTGTGTCAGTGGGTCTCGGAACCTCTCCAGCTGGTGTTAATAGAGGTCTGGATTGAATTGCCTCTTTCCTGGTGTGTCAGTGGGTCTCGGTAACTCTCCAGCTGGTGTTAATAGAGGTCTGGATTGAATTGGCTCTTTTCTGGTGTGTGAGTGGGGCTCAGTCCCACTCCAGCTGGTATTATTGGAGTTGTGGATTGAATTGCCTCTTTCCTGGTGTGTGAGTGGGGCTCTGTACCACTTCAGCTAGTATTTATAGAGGCCTGGACTGAATTGGCTCTTTCCTGGTGTGTGAGTGGGGCTCAGTACCACTTCAGCTGGTATTTATAGTGGCCTCGATTGATTTGGCTCTTTCCTGGTGTTTGAGTTTGAATTAGTACCTCTCCAGCTGGTATTTATAGAGGTCTGGATTGATTTGGCTCATTCCTGGTGCTTGAGTGGGACTCAGTACCACTCCAGCTGCTATTCATAGAGACCTGGATTGAATTGCCTCTTAGCTGGTGTGTGAGTGGGGCTCAGTACCACTCCAGCTGTTATTAATAGAGGCCTGGATTGAACTGGCTCTTTCCTGGTGTGTGAGTGGGGCTCAGTACCACTCCAGCTGGTATTAATAGAGGCCTGGATTTAATTGGCACTTTCCTGGTGTGTGAGTGTGTATCAGTACCACTCCAGCTGGTATTAATAGAGGCCTGGATTGAATTGGCTCTTTACTGGTGTGTGAGTGGGTTTCAGTACCACCCCAGCTGGTATTAATAGAGGCCTGGATTGAATTGCCTCTTTCCTGGTGTGTGAGTGGGGCTCAGTACCACTGCAGCTGGTATTTATAGAGGTGTGGATTGAATTGCCTCTTTCCTGGTGTGTGAGTGGGACTCAGTACCACTCCAGCTGGTATTAATTGAGGTCTGGATTTAATTGGCTCTTTCCTGGTCTTTGAGTGGGACTCAGTAACACTCCAGCTGGTATTCATAGAGACCTGGATTGGATTGCCTCTCAGCTGGTGTGTGATTGGGACTCAGTACCACACCAGCTTGTATTCATAGAGGTCTGGATTGAATTGGCTCTTTCCTGGTGAGTGAGTGGGGCTCAGTACCACTCCAGCTGGTATTGATAGAGGTCTGGATTTAATTTCCTCTTTCCTGGTGTGTGAGTGGGGCTCAGTACCACTCCAGCTGGTATTAATGGAGGTCTGGATTGAATTGGCTCTTTCCTGGTGTGTGAGTGGGGCTCAGAACCACTTCAGCTGGTATTTATATAGACCTGGATTGAATTGGCTCTTTCCTGTTGTGTGGGTGGGGTTCAGTACCACTCCAGCTGGTCTTGATAGAGACCTGGATTGAATTGCCTCTTAGCTGGTGTGTGAGTGGGACTCAGTACCACTCGAGCTGGTATGAAGAGGGCTGGATTGAATTGCCTCTTTTTGATGTGTGAGTGTGGATCAGTACCTCTGCAGCTGGTATTAATTGAGGTCTGGATTGAATTGGCTCCTTCCTGGTGTGTGGGTGGGACTCAGTTCCACTCCAGTTGGTATTAATAGAGATCTGGATTGAATTGGCTCCTTCCTGGTGAGTGAGTGGTGCTCAGTACAACTTCAGCTGCTGTTAAGAGAGGTCTGGAATGAATTGGCTCTTTCCTGGTGTTTCAGTGAGACTCAGTACCACTCCAGCTGGTATTAATAGAGGTCTGGATTGAATTGCCTATTAGCTGCTGTGTGATTGGGACTCAGTACCACTCCAGCTGGTATTAATAGTGGTCTGGATTGAATTGGCTCCTTCCTGGTGAGTGAGTGGGGCTCAGTACCACTCCATCTAGTATTAATAGAGGCCTGGATTTAATTGACTCTTTCCAGGTGTGTGAGTGGGACTCGGCAACACTGCAGCTGGTATTTATAGAGGTGTGGATTGAATTGCCTCTTTCCTGGTGTGTGAGTGGGACTCAGTACCACTCCAGCTGGTATTAACTGTGGTCTGGATTGATTTGGCTCTTTCCTGGTGTTTGAGTGGGACTCAGTACCACTCCAGCTGGTATTCATAGAGACCTGGATTGGATTGCCTCTTAGCTGGTGTGTGAGTGGTTTTCAGTACCACTCCAGCTGGTATTAATAGAGGCCTGGATTGAATTGGCTCTTTCCTGGTGTTTCAGTGAGACTCAGTACCACTCCATCTGGTATTAATAGTGGTCTGGATTGAATTGGCTCCTTCCTGGTGAGTGAATGGGACTCAGTAACACTCCAGCTGGTATGAATAGAGGCCTGGATTGAATTGACTCTTTCCTGGTGTGTGAGTGGGTCTCGGAAACACTCCAGCTGGTATTCATAGAGACCTGGCTTGGATTGCCTCTTAGCTGGTGTGTGATTGGGACTCAGTACCACACCAGCTTGTATTCATAGAGGTCTGGATTAAATTGGCTCTTTCCTGGTGAGTGAGTGGGGCTCAGTACCACTCCAGCTGGTATTTATAGATGCTGGGATTGAATTGACTCTTTCCTGGTGTGTGAGTGGGGCTCAGTACCACTCCAGCTGGTATTAGTAGAGGCCTGGATTGAATTGACTCTTTCCTGGTGTTTCAGTGAGACTCAGTCCCACTCCAGTTGGTATTAATAGAGGCCTGGATTGACTTGGCTCTTTCCTGATGTGTGAGTGGGGCTCAGTACCAATCCAGCTGGTATTAATAGAGTCCTGGATTGAATTGACTCTTTCCTGGTGTGTGAGTGGGACTCGGTAACACTGCAGCTGGTATTTATAGAGATGTGGATTGAATTGCCTCTTTCCTGGTGTGTGAGTGGGGCTCAGTACCACTTCAGCTGGTATTTATAGAGGCCTGGATTGAATTGGCTCTTTTCTGGTGTGTGAGTGAGACTCAGTACCACTCCAGCTGGTATTAATAGAGGCCTGGATTGAATTGGCTCTTTCCTGGTGAGTGAGTTGGGCTCAGTACCACTCCAGCTGGTATTAATGGAGGTCTGGATTGATTTGGCTCTTTCCTGGTGTTTGAATGGGACTCAGTACCACTCCAGCTGGTATTAACTGAGGTCTGGATTGATTTGGCTCTTTCCTGGTGTTTGAGTGGGACTCAGTACCACTCCAGCTGGTATTCATAGAGACCTGGATTGGATTGCCTCTTAGCTGGTGTGTGAGTGGTTTTCAGTACCACTCCAGCTGGTATTAATAGAGGCCTGGATTGAATTGGCTCTTTCCTGGTGAGTGAATGGGACTCAGTAACACTCCAGCTGGTATTTATAGAGGCCTGGATTGACTTGTCTCTTTCCTGATGAGTGAGTGGGGCTCAGTACCACTCCAGCTGATATTAATAGATGCCTGGATTGAATTAACTCTTTCCTGGCGTGTGAGTGAGACTCAGTTCCTCGACAGCTGGTATTAATAGAGATCTGGATTGAACTGGCTCTTTCCTGGTGTGTGAGTGGGACTCGGTAACACTGCAGCTGGTATTTATAGAGGTGTGGATTGATATTTCTCTTTCCTGGTGTGTGAGTGGGACTCAGTACCACTCCAGCTGGTGTTAATAGTGACCTGGATTTAATTGCCTCTTTCCTGGTGTGTCAGTGGGTCTCGGTACCTCTCCAGCTGGTGTTAATAGAGGTCTGGATTGAATTGGCTCTTTCCTGGTGTGTGAGTGGGGCTCAGTCCCACTCCAGCTGGTATTTATCGAGTTGTGGATTGAATTGCCTCTTTCCTGCTGTGTGAGTGGGGCTCAGTACCACTTCAGCTGGTATTTATAGAGGCCTGGACTGAATTGGCTCTTTCCTGGTGTGTGAGTGGGGCTCCGTACCACTTCAGCTGGTATTTATAGAGGCCTGGATTGAATTGGCTCTTTCCTGGTGTGTGAGTGGGACTCAGTACCACTCCAGCTGGTATTAATGGAGGCCTGGATAGAATTGACTCTTTCCTGGTGTGTGAGTGAGTCTCAGTACCACTCCAGCTGGTATTAATAGAGATCTGGATTGATTTGGCTCTTTCCTGGTGTTTGAGTTTGAATTAATACCTCTCCAGCTGGTATTAATAGATGTCTGGATTGATTTGGCTCATTCCTGGTGCTTGAGTGGGACTCAGTACCACTCCAGCTGGTATTCATAGTGACCTGGATTGAATTGCCTCTTAGCTGGTGTGTGAGTGGGGCTCAGTACCACTCCAGCTGTTATTAATAGAGGCCTGGATTGAACTGGCGCTTTCCTGGTGTGTGAGTGGGGCTCAGTACCACTCCAGCTGGTATTAATAGAGGCCTGGATTTAATTGGCACTTTCCTGGTGTGTGAGTGGGTTTCAGTACCACTCCAGCTGGTATTAATAGAGGCCTGGATTGAATTGGCTCTTTCCTGGTGTGTGAGTGGGTTTCAGTACCACTCCAGCTGGTATTAATAGAGGCCTGGATAGACATGGCTCTTTCCTGGTGTGTGAGTGGGGCTCAGTACCACTCCAGCTGGTATTAATAGAGGCCTGGATTGAATTGGCTCTTACCTGCTGCGTGAATGGGGCTCAGTACCACTCCAGCTGGTATTAATAGAGGCCTGGATTGAATTGGCTCTTTCCTGGTGTGTGAGTGGGGCTCAGTACCTCTTCAGCTGGTATTTATAGAGGCCTGGATTGAATTGGCTCTTTCCTGGTGTGTGAGTGGGGCTCAGTACCACTTCAGCTGGTATTTATAGAGGCCTGGATTGAATTGGCTCTTTCCTGGTGTGTGAGTGGGAATCAGTACCACTCCAGCTGGTATTTATAGAGGTGTGGATTGAATTGCCTCTTTCCTGGTGTGTGAGTGGGACTCGGTAACACTGCAGCTGGTATTTATAGAGGTGTGGATTGATATTTCTCTTTCCTGGTGTGTGAGTGGGACTCAGTACCACTCCTGCTGGTATTAATAGAGGTCTGGATTTAATTGACTATTTCCTGGTGTGTGAGTGGGACTCGGCAACACTGCAGCTGGTATTTATAGAGGTGTGGATTGAATTGCCTCTTTCCTGAATGTGAGTGGGACTCAGTACCACTCCAGCTGGTATTAATTGAGGTCTGGATTGATTTGGCTCTTTCCTGGTGTTTGAGTGGGACTCAGTACCTCTCCAGCTGGTATTGATAGAGGTCTGGATTTAATTTCCTCTTTCCTGGTGTGTGAGTGGGACTTGGTAACACTGCAGCTGGTATTTATAGAGGTGTGCATTGAATTGCCTCTTTCCTGGAGTGTGAGTGGGGCTCAGTAACACTCCAGCTGGTATTCATAGAGACCTGGATTGAATTGGCTCTTTCCTGGTGTGTGAGTGGGACTCAGTACCACTCCAGCTGGTATCAATAGAGGCCTGGATTTAATTGCCTCTTTCCTGGTGTGTGAGTGGGACTCAGTACCACTCCTGCTGGTATTAATAGAGGCCTGGATTTAATTGCCTCTTTCCTGGTGAGTGAGTGGGACTCAGCAACACTGCAGCTGGTATTTATAGAGGTGTGGATTGAATTGCCTATTTCCTGGTGTGTGAGTGGGACTCAGTACCACTCCAGCTGGTATTAATTGAGGTCTGGATTGATTTGGCTCTTTCCTGGTGTTTGAGTGGGACTCAGTACCACTCCAGCTGGTATTCATAGAGACCTGGATTGGATTGCCTCTTAGCTGGTGTGTGATTGGGACTCAGTACCACACCAGCTTGTATTCATAGAGGTCTGGATTGAATTGGCTCTTTCCTGGTGAGTGAGTGGGGCTCAGTACCACTCCAGCTGGTATTGATAGAGGTCTGGATTTAATTTCCTCTTTCCTGGTGAGTGAGTGGGGCTCAGTCCCACTCCAGCTGGTATTTATAGATGCCGGGATTGAATTGACTCTTTCCTGGTTTGTGAGTGGGGCTCAGTACCACTCCAGCTGGTATTAAGAGGCCTGGATTGAATTGACTCTTTCCTCGTGTTTCAGTGAGACTCAGTACCACTCCAGCTGGTATTAATAGAGGCCTGGATTTAATTGCCTCTTTCCTGGTGAGTGAGTGGGGCTCAGTACCACTTCAGCTGTTATTTATAGAGGCCTGGATTGAATTGGCTCTTTCCTGGTGTGTGAGTGGGACTCAGTACCACTCCAGCTGGTATTTATAGAGGTGTGGATTGAATTGCCTCTTTCCTGGTGTGTGAGTGGGACTCGGTAACACTGCAGCTGGTATTTATAGAGGTGTGGATTGATATTTCTCTTTCCTGGTGTGTGAGTGGGACACAGTACCACTCCTGATGGTATTAATAGAGGCCTGGATTTAATTGCATATTTCCTGGTGTGTGATTGGGACTCAGTACCACTGCAGCTGGTATTAATAGTGGTCTGGATTGAATTGGCTCTTTCCTGGTGTGTGAGTGGGGCTCAGTACCACTTCAGCTGGTATTTATAGATGCTGGGATTGAATTGACTCTTTCCTGGTGTGTGAGTGGGACTCAGTACCACTCCAGCTGGTATTAGTCGAGGCCTGGATTGAATTGACTCTTTCCTGGTGTTTCAGTGAGACTCAGTACCACTCCAGCTGGTATTAATAGAGGCCTGGATTTAATTGCCTCTTTCCTGGTCTGTCAGTGGGTCTCAGTTCCACTCCAGCTGGTATTAATAGAGGCCTGGATTGACTTGGCTCTTTCCTGATGTGTGAGTGGGGCTCAGTACCACTCCAGCTGGTATTAATAGAGTCCTGGATTGAATTGACTCTTTCCTGGTGTGTGAGTGGGACTCGGTAACACACCAGCTTGTATTCATAGAGGTCTGGATTGAATTGGCTCTTTCCTGGTGAGTGAGTGGGACTCAGTACCACTCCAGCTGGTATTAATGGAGGTCTGGATTGATTTGGCTCTTTCCTGGTGTTTGAGAGGGACTCAGTACCACTCCAGCTGTTATTCATAGAGACCTGGATTGAATTGCCTCTTAGCTGGTGTCTGAGTGGGGCTCAGTACCACGCCAGCTGGTATTAATAGAGGCCTGGATTGAATTGGCTCTTTCCTGGTGAGTGAGTTGGTCTCAGTACCACTCCAGCTGGTATTAAAAGAGGCCTGGATTTAATTGGCACTTTCCTGGTGTGTGAGTGGGTTTCAGAACCACTCCAGCTGGTATTGATAGAGATCTGGATTGAACTGGCTCTTTCCTAGTGTGTGAGTGGGGATCAGTACCACTCCAGCAGGTATTAATAGAGGCCTGGATTGACTTGTCTCTTTCCTCATGAATGAGTGGGGCTCAGTACCACTCCAGCTGGTATTAATAGATGCCTGGATTGAATTAACTCTTTCCTGGCGTGTGAGTGAGACTCAGTTCCTCTCCAGCTGGTATTAATAGAGGCCTGGATTTAATTGCCTCTTTCCTGGTGTGTGAGTGGGACTCGGTAACACTGCAGCTGGTATTTATAGAGGTGTGGATAGATATTTCTCTTTCCTGGTGTGTGAGTGGGACTCAGTACCACTCCAGCTGGTGTTAATAGTGACCTGGATTTAATTGCCTCTTTCCTGGTGTGTCAGTTGGTCTCGGTACCTCTCCAGCTTGTGTTAATAGAGGTCTGGATTGAATTGGCTCTTTCCTGGTGTGTGAGTGGGGCTCAGTCCCACTCCAGCTGGTATTTTTGGAGTTGTGGATTGAATTGCCTCTTTCCTGGTGTGTGAGTGGGGCTCTGTACCACTCCAGCTAGTATTTATAGAGGCCTGGACTGAATTGGCTCTTTCCTGGTGTGTGAGTGGGGCTCAGTACCACTTCAGCTGGTATTTGTAGAGGCCTCGATTGATTTGGCTCTTTCCTGGTGTTTGAGTTTGAATTAGTACCTCTCCAGCTGGTATTTATAGAGGTCTGGATTGATTTGGCTCATTCCTGGTGCTTGAGTGGGACTCAGTACCACTCCAGCTGCTATTCACAGAGACCTGGATTGAATTGCCTCTTAGCTGGTGTGTGAGTGGGGCTCAGTACCACTCCAGCTGGTATTAATAGAGGCCTGGATTTAATTGGCACTTTCCTGGTGTGTGAGTGTGTATCAGTACCACTCCAGCTGGTATTAATAGAGGCCTGGATTGAATTGGCTCTTTACTGGTGTGTGAGTGGGTTTCAGTACCACTCCAGCTGGTATTAATAGAGGCCTGGATTGAATTGCCTCTTTCCTGGTGTGTGAGTGGGGCTCAGTACCACTGCAGCTGGTATTTATAGATGTGTGGATTGAATTGCCTCTTTCCTGGTGTGTGAGTGGGACTCAGTACCACTCCAGCTGGTATTAATTGAGGTCTGGATTTAATTGGCTCTTTCCTGGTCTTTGAGTGGGACTCAGTACCACTCCAGCTGGTATTCATAGAGACGTGGATTGGATTGCCTCTCAGCTGGTGTGTGATTGGGACTCAGTACCACACCAGCTTGTATTCATAGAGGTCTGGATTGAATTGGCTCTTTCCTGGTGAGTGAGTGGGGCTCAGTACCACTCCAGCTGGTATTAATAGAGGTCTGGATTTAATTTCCTCTTTCCTGGTGAGTGAGTGGGGCTCAGTACCACTCCAGCTGGTATTAATGGAGGTCTGGATTGAATTGGCTCTTTCCTGGTGTGTGAGTGGGGCTCAGAACCACTTCAGCTGGTATTTATATAGACCTGGATTGAATTGGCTCTTTCCTGTTGTGTGGGTGGGGTTCAGTACCACTCCAGCTGGTCTTGATAGAGACCTGGATTGAATTGCCTCTTCGCTGGTGTGTGAGTGGGACTCAGTACCACTCGAGCTGGTATGAAGAGGGCTGGATTGAATTGCCTCTTTTTGATGTGTGAGTGTGGATCAGTACCTCTGCAGCTGGTATTAATTGAGGTCTGGATTGAATTGGCTCCTTCCTGGTGTGTGGGTGGGACTCAGTACAACTTCAGCTGCTGTTAAGAGAGGTCTGGAATGAATTGGCTCTTTCCTGGTGTTTCAGTGAGACTCAGTACCACTCCAGCTGGTATTAATAGTGGTCTGGATTGAATTGGCTCCTTCCTGGTGAGTGAGTGGGGCTCAGTACCACTCCAGCTGGTATTAATAGAGGCCTGGATTTAATTGACTCTTTCCAGGTGTGTGAGTGGGACTCGGCAACACTGCAGCTGGTATTTATAGAGGTGTGGATTGAATTGCCTCTTTCCTGGTGTGTGAGTGGGACTCAGTACAACTCCAGCTGGTATTAACTGAGGTCTGGATTGATTTGGCTCTTTCCTGGTGTTTGAGTGGGACTCGGTACCACTCCAGCTGGTATTCATAGAGACCTGGATTGGATTGCCTCTTAGCTGGTGTGTGAGTGGTTTTCAGTACCACTCCAGCTGGTATTAATTGAGGCCTGGATTGAATTGGCTCTTTCCTGGTGTTTCAGTGAGACTCAGTACCACTCCAGCTGGTATTAATAGTGGTCTGGATTGAATTGGCTCCTTCCTGGTGAGTGAATGGGACTCAGTAACACTCCAGCTGGTATTAATAGAGGCCTGGATTGAATTGACTCTTTCCTGGTGTGTGAGTGGGTCTCGGAAACACTCCAGCTGGTATTCATAGAGACCTGGCTTGGATTGCCTCTTAGCTGGTGTGTGATTGGGACTCAGTACCACACCAGCTTGTATTCATAGAGGTCTGGATTGAATTGGCTCTTTCCTGGTGAGTGAGTGGGGCTCAGTACCACTCCAGCTGGTATTGATTGAGGTCTGGATTTAATTTCCTCTTTCCTGGTGTGTGAGTGGGGCTCAGTACCTCTTCAGCTGGTATTTATAGATGCTGGGATTGAATTGACTCTTTCCTGGTGTGTGAGTGGGGCTCAGTACCACTCCAGCTGGTATTAGTAGAGGCCTGGATTGAATTGACTCTTTCCTGGTGTTTCAGTGAGACTCAGTGCCACTCCAGTTGGTATTAATAGAGGCCTGGATTGACTTGGCTCTTTTCTGGTGTGTGAGTGAGACTCAGTACCAATCCAGCTGGTATTAATAGAGTCCTGGATTGAATTGACTCTTTCCTGGTGTGTGAGTGGGACTCGGTAACACTGCAGTTGGTATTTATAGAGATGTGGATTGAATTGCCTCTTTCCTGGTGTGTGAGTGGTGCTCAGTACCACTTCAGCTGGTATTTATAGAGGCCTGGATTGAATTGGCTCTTTTCTGGTGTGTGAGTGAGACTCAGTACCACTCCAGCTGGTATTAATAGAGGCCTGGATTGAATTGGCTCTTTCCTGGTGAGTGAGTTGGGCTCAGTACCACTCCAGCTGGTATTAATGGAGGTCTGGATTGATTTGGCTCTTTCCTGGTGTTTGAGTGGGACTCAGTACCACTCCAGCTGGTATTAATGGAGGTCTGGATTGATTTGGCTCTTTCCTGGTGAGTGAGTTGGGCTCAGTACCACTCCAGCTGGTATTAATAGAGGCCTGGATTGAATTGGCTCTTTCCTGGTGAGTGAGTTGGGCTCAGTACCACTCCAGCTGGTATTAATGGAGGTCTGGATTGATTTGGCTCTTTCCTGGTGTTTGAGTGGGACTCAGTACCACTCCAGCTGGTATTAATAGAGGTCTGGATTGATTTGGCTTAATCCTGGTGTTTGAGTGGGACTCAGTACCACTCCAGCTGTTGTTCATAGAGACCTGGATTGAATTGCCTCTTCGCTGGTGTGTGAGTGGGGCTCAGTACCACTCCAGCTGGTATTAATAGAGGCCTGGATTGACTTGTCTCTTTCCTGATGAGTGAGTGGGGCTCAGTACCACTCCAGCTGATATTAATAGATGCCTGGATTGAATTAACTCTTTCCTGGCGTGTGAGTGAGACTCAGTTCCTCGACAGCTGGTATTAATAGAGATCTGGATTGAACTGGCTCTTTCCTGGTGTGTGAGTGGGACTCGGTAACACTGCAGCTGGTATTTATAGAAGTGTGGATTGATATTTCTCTTTACTGGTGTGTGAGTGGGACTCAGTACCACTCCAGCTGGTGTTAATAGTGACCTGGATTTAATTGCCTCTTTCCTGGTGTGTCAGTGGGTCTCGGTACCTCTCCAGCTGGTGTTAATAGAGGTCTGGATTGAATTGGCTCTTTCCTGGTGTGTGAGTGGGGCTCAGTCCCACTCCAGCTGGTATTTATCGAGTTGTGGATTGAATTGCCTCTTTCCTGGTGTGTGAGTGGGGCTCAGTACCACTTCAGCTGGTATTTATAGAGGCCTGGACGGAATTGGCTCTTTCCTGGTGTGTGAGTGGGGCTCAGTACCACTTCAGCTGGTATTTATAGAGGCCTGGATTGAATTGGCTCTTTCCTGGTGTGTGAGTGGGACTCAGTACCACTCCAGCTGGTATTAGTGGAGGCCTGGATTGAATTGACTCTTTCCTGGTGTGTGAGTGAGTCTCAGTACCACTCCAGCTGGTATTAATAGAGATCTGGATTGATTTGGCGCTTTCCTGGTGTTTGACTTTGAATTAATACCTCTCCAGCTGGAATTAATAGATGTCTGGATTGATTTGGCTCATTCCTGGTGCTTGAGTGGGACTCAGTACCACTCCAGCTGGTATTCATAGAGACCTGGATTGAATTGCCTCTTAGCTGGTGTGTGAGTGGTGCTCAGTACCACTCCAGCTGTTATTAATAGAGGCCTGGATTGAACTGGCTCTTTCCTGGTGTGTGAGTGGGGCTCAGTACCACTACAGCTGGTATTAATAGAGGCCTGGATTTAATTTTCACTTTCCTGGTGTGTGAGTGGGTTTCAGTACCACTCCAGCTGGTATTAATAGAGGCCTGGATTGAATTGGCTCTTTCCTGGTGTGTGAGTGGGTTTCAGTACCACTCCAGCTGGTATTAATAGAGGCCTGGATAGACATGGCTCTTTCCTGGTGTGTGAGTGGGGCTCAGTACCACTCCAGCTGGTATTAATAGAGGCCTGGATTGAATTGGCTCTTTCCTGCTGTGTGAGTGGGGCTCAGTACCACTCCAGCTGATATTAATAGAGGCCTGGATTGAATTGGCTCTTTCCTGGTGTGTGAGTGGGGCTCAGTACCTCTTCAGCTGGTATTTATAGAGGCCTGGATTGAATTTGCTCTTTCCTGGTGTGTGAGTGGGGCTCAGTACCACTTCAGCTGGTATTTATAGAGGCCTGGATTGAATTGGCTCTTTCCTGGTGTGTGAGTGGGACTCAGTACCACTCCAGCTGGTATTTATAGAGGTGTGGATTGAATTGCCTCTTTCCTGGTGTGTGAGTGGGACTCGGTAACACTGCAGCTGGTATTCATAGAGGTGTGGATTGATATTTCTCTTTCCTGAAGTGTGAGTGGGACTCAGTACCACTCCTGCTGGTATTAATAGAGGCCTGGATTTAATTGCCTATTTCCTGGTGTGTGAGTGGGACTCGGCAACACTGCAGCTGGTATTTATAGAGGTGTGGATTGAATTGCCTCTTTCCTGGTGTGTGAGTGGGACTCAGTACCACTCCAGCTGGTATTAATTGAGGTCTGGATTGATTTGGCTCTTTCCTGGTGTTTGAGTGGGACTCAGTACCACTCCAGCTGGTATTGATAGAGGTCTGGATTTAATTTCCTCTTTCCTGGTGTGTGAGTGGGACTCGGTAACACTCCAGCTGGTATTCATAGAGACCTGGATTGAATTGGCTCTTTCCTGGTGTGTGAGTGGGACTCAGTACCACTCCAGCTGGTATCAATAGAGGCCTGGATTTAATTGCCTCTTTCCTGGTGTGTGAGTGGGACTCAGTACCACTCCTGCTGGCATTAATAGAGGCCTGGATTTAATTGCCTCTTTCCTTGTGTGTGAGTGGGACTCGGCAACACTGCAGCTGGTATTTATAGAGGTGTGGATTGAATTGCCTCTTTCCTGGTGTGTGAGTGGGACTCAGTACCACTCCAGCTGGTATTAATTGAGGTCTGGATTGATTTGGCTCTTTCCTGGTGTTTGAGTGGGACTCAGTACCACTCCAGCTGGTATTCATAGAGACCTGGATTGGATTGCCTCTTAGCTGGTGTGTGATTGGGACTCAGTACCACACCAGCTTGTATTCATAGAGGTCTGGATTGAATTGGCTCTTTCCTGGTGAGTGAGTGGGGCTCAGTACCACTCCAGCTGGTATTGATAGAGGTCTGGATTTAATTTCCTCTTTCCTGGTGAGTGAGTGGGGCTCAGTCCCACTCCAGCTGGTATTTATAGATGCCGGGATTGAATTGACTCTTTCCTGGTGTGTGAGTGGGGCTCAGTACCACTCCAGCTGGTATTAATAGAGGCCTGGATTGAATTGACTCTTTCCTCGTGTTTCAGTGAGACTCAGTACCACTCCAGCTGGTATTTATAGAGGTGTGGATTGAATTGCCTCTTTCCTGGTGTGTGAGTGGGACTCGGTAACACTGCAGCTGGTATTTATAGAGGTGTGGATTGATATTTCTCTTTCCTGGTGTGTGAGTGGGACTCAGTACCACTCCTGCTTGTATTAATAGAGGCCTGGATTTAATTGCCTATTTCCTGGTGTGTGAGTGGGACTCGGCAACACTGCAGCTGGTATTTATAGAGGTCTGGATTGATTTGGCTCTTTCCTGGTGTTTGAGTGGGACTCAGTACCACTCCAGCTGGTATTCATAGAGACCTGGATTGGATTGCCTCTTAGCTGGTGTGTGATTGGGACTCAGTACCACACCAGCTTGTATTCATAGAGGTCTGGATTGAATTGGCTCTTTCCTGGTGAGTGAGTGGGGCTCAGTACCACTCCAGCTGGTATTGATAGAGGTCTGGATTTAATTTCCTCTTTCCTGGTGAGTGAGTGGGGCTCAGTACCACTCCAGCTGGTATTTATAGATGCCAGGATTGATTTGACTCTTTCCTGGTGTGTGAGTGGGGCTCAGTACCACTCCAGCTGGTATTAATAGAGGCCTGGATTGAATTGACTCTTTCCTCGTGTTTCAGTGAGACTCAGTACCACTCCGGCTGGTATTAATAGAGGCCTGGATTTAATTGCCTCTTTCCTGGTGTGTGAGTGGGGCTCAGTACCACTCCAGCTGGTATTAATAGAGGCCTGAATTGAATTGACTCTTTCCTGGTGTGTGAGTGAGAGTCAGTTCCACTCCAGCTGGTATTAATAGAGGCCTGGATTTAATTGCCTCTTTCCTGGTGTGTGAGTGGGACTCGGTAACACTGCAGCTGGAATTTATAGAGGTGTGAATTGAATTGCCTCTTTCCTGGTGTGTGAGTGGGGCTCAGTAACACTCCAGCTGGTATTAATAGAGGTCTGGATTGATTTGGCTCTTTCCTGGTGTTTGAGTGGGACTCAGCACCACTCCAGCTGGTATTCATAGAGTCCTGGATTGAATTGCCTCGTAGCTGGTGTGTGATTGGGACTCAGTACCACTCCAGCTTGTATTCATAGAGGTCTGGATTGAATTGGCTCTTTCCTGGTGAGTGAATGGCGCTCAGTACCACTCCAGCTGGTATTGATAGAGGTCTGGATTGAATTGGCTCCTTCCTGGTGAGTGAGTGGGGCTCAGTACCACTCCAGCTGATATTAATAGAGGTCTGGATGGAATTTACTCCTTCCTGGTGAGTGAGTGGGGCTCAGTACCACTCCAGCTGGTATTAATGGAGGTCTGGATTGAATTGGCTCTTTCCTGGTGTGTGAGTGGGGCTCGGAACCACTTCAGCTGCTATTTACATAGACCTGGATTGAATTGGCTCTTTCCTGTTGTGTGGGTGGGGTTCAGTACCACTCCTGCTGGTATTGATAGAGACTTGGATTGAATTGCCTCTTAGCTGGTGTGTGAGTGGGACTCAGTACCACTCGAGCTGTTCTGAAGAGGGCTGGATTGAATTGGCTCCTTCCTGGTGAGTGAGTGGTGCTCAGTACAACTTCAGCTGCTGTTAATAGAGGTCTGGAATGAATTGGCTCTTTCCTGGTGTTTCAGTGAGACTCAGTACCACTCCAGCTGGTATTAATAGAGGTCTGGATTGAATTGCCTATTAGCTGGTGTGTGACTGGGACTCAGTACCACTCCAGCTGGTATTAATAGAGGTCTGGATTGAATTGCCTATTAGCTGGTGTGTGATTGGGACTCAGTACCACTCCAGCTGGTATTAATTGAGGTCTGGATTGATTTGGCTCTTTCCTGGTGTTTGAGTGGGACTCAGTACCACTCCAGCTGGTATTGATAGAGGTCTGGATTTAATTTCCTGATTCCTGGTGTGTGAGTGGGGCTCAGTGCCACTCCAGCTGGTATTAATAGAGGCCTGGATTGAACTGGCTCTTTCCTGGTGTGTGAGTGGGGCTCAGTACCACTCCAGCTGGTATTAATAGAGTCCAGGATTTAATTGGCACTTTCCTGATGTGTGAGTGGGTTTCAGTACCACTCCAGCTGGTATTAATAGAGGCCTGGATTGAATTGGATCTTTCCTGGTGTGTGAGTGGGTTTCAGTACCACTCCAGCTGATATTAATAGAGGCCTGGATTGAATTGGCTCTTTACTGGTGTGTGAGTGGGGCTCAGTACCACTCCAGCTGGTATTAATAGAGGCCTGGATTGCATTGGCTCTTTCCTGGTGTGTGAGTGGGGCTCAGTACCACTCCAGCTGGTATTAATAGAGGCCTGGATTGAATTGGCTCTTTCCTGGTGAGTGAGTGGGGCTCAGTACCACTTCAGCTGGTATTTATAGAGGCCTGGATTGAATTGGATCTTTCCTGGTGTGTGAGTGTGGCTCAGTACCACTTCAGCTGGTATTTATAGAGGCCTGGATTGAATTGGCTCTTTCCTGGTGTGTGAGTGGGACTCAGTACCACTCCAGCTGGTATTAATAGAGGCCTGGATTTAATTGCCTTTTTCCTGGTGTGTGAGTGGGACTCGGTAACACTGCAGCTGGTATTTATAGAGGTGTGGATTGATATTTTTCTTTCCTGGTGTGTGAGTGGGACTCAGTACCACTCCTGCTGGTATTAATAGAGACCTGGATTTAATTGTCTCTTTCGTTGTGTGTGAGTAGGACTCAGTACCACTCCAGCTGGTATTAATAGAGGTCTGGATTGATTTGGCTCTTTCCTGGTGCTTGAGTGGGACTCAGTACCACTCCAGCTGGTATTCATAGAGACTTGGATTGAATTGCCTCTTAGCTGGTGTGTGAGTGGGACTCAGTACCACTCCAGCTGGTATTAATAGAGGCCTGGATTGAATTGGCACTTTCCTGGTGTGTGAGTGGGTTTCAGTCCCACTCCAGCTGGTATTCATAGAGGCCTGGATTGAATTGGCTCTTTCCTGGTGTGTGAGTGAGTTTCAATACCACTCCAGCTGGTATTAATAGAGGCCTGGATTGAATTGGCTCTTTCGTGGTGTTTGGGTGGGGCTCAGTACCACTTCAGCTGGTATTTATAGAGGCCTGGATTGAATTGGCTCTTTCCTGGTGTGTGAGTGGGGCTCAGTACCACTTCAGCTGGTATTTATAGAGGTCTGGTTTGAATTGGCTCCTTCCTGGTGAGTAAGTGGGGCTCAGTACCACTCCAGCTGGTATGAATAGAGGTCTGGATTGAATTAGCACCTTCCTGGTGAGTGAGTGGGGCTCAGTACCTCTCCAGCTGGTGTTAATAAGAGGTCTGGATTGATTTGACTCTTTACTGGTGAGTGATTGGGGCTCAGTACCACTCCAGCTGGTATTAAGAGGTGTGGATTGAATTGACTCTTCCCTGGTGTGTGTATGGGGCTCAGTACCACTCCAGCTGGTATTAATAGAGGTCTGGATTGAATTGACTCTTTCCTGGTGTGTGTGTGGGACTCAGTACCACTCCAGCTGGTATTAATAGAGGCCTGGATTGAATTGACTCTTTCCTGGTGTGTGAGTGGGACTCAGTTCCACTCCAGCTGGTATTCATAGAGATTTGAATTGAATTGGCTCTTACCTGGCGTATGATTGGGGCTCAGTACCACTCCAGTTGGTAATAATAGAAATTTGGTTCCAATTGACTCTTTCCTGGTGTGTGAGTGGGACTCAGTACCACTCCAGCTGGTATTAATAGAGACCTGGATTGAATTGGCTCTTTCCTGGTGTGTGATTGGGGCTCAGTACCACTCCAGCTGGTATTAATAGAGGCCTGGATTGAATTGACTCTTTCCTGGTGATGTGAATGGGGCTCAGTACCACTCCAGCTGATATTAATAGAGACCTGGATTGAATTGGCTCTTTCCTGGTGTGTGATTGGGGCTCAGTACCACTCCAGCTGGTATTAATAGAGACCTGGATTGAATTGACTCTTTCCTGGTGTGTGATTGGGGCTCAGTACCACTCCAGCTGTTATTAATAGAGGCCTGGATTGAATTGACTCTTTCCTGGTGATGTGAATGGGGCTCAGTACCACTCCAGCTGATATTAATAGAGACCTGGATGGAATTGCCTCTTTCCTAGCGTGTGATTGCGGCTCAGTACCACTCCAGTTGGTAATAATAGAAATTTGGTTCCAATTGGCACTTTCCTGGTGTGTGAGTGGGGCTCAGTACCACTCCAGCTGGTATTAATAGAGGCCTGGATTGAATTGACTCTTTCCTGGTGTGTGAGTGGGACTCAGTCCCACTCCAGCTGGTATTTATCGAGGTGTGGATTGAATTGCCTCTTTCCTGGTGTGTGAGTGGGACTCAGTACCACTCCAGCTGGTATTAATATAGGTCAGGATTGAATTGCCTCTTTCCTGGTGAGTGGGTGGGGCTCAGTCCCACTCCATCTGGTATTATTAGAGGTCTGGATTTAATTGGCTCTTCCCTGGTGTGTGAGTGGGGCTCAGTAAGCGCTAGCTGGTATTAATAGAAGCCTGGATTGAATTGTCTCTTTCCGAGTGTGTGAGCGGGGCTCAGTCGCATTCCAGCTGGTATTAATAGAGGTCTGGATTGAATTGATACTTTCCTGGTGTGTGAGTGGAACTCAGTACCACTCCAGCTGGTATGAATAGAGGGCTGGATTTAATTGGCTCTTTCCAGGTGTGTGAGTGGGACTCAGTACCACTCCAGCTGGTATTAATAGAGGTCCGGATTTAATTGGCTCTTTCCTGGTGTGTGAGTGGCACTCAATACCACTCCTGCTTGTATTAATAGAGGCCTGGATTACATTGACACTTTCCTGGTGTGTGAGTGGGGCTCAGGACCACTCCAGCTGGTATTAATAGAGACCTATATTGAATTGACTCTTTCCTGGTGTGAGAGTGGGACTCAGTCCCACTCCAGCTGGTAATGATAGAAGCCTGGATTGAATTGGCTCTTTCCTGGTGTGTGGGTGGGACTCCGTACTACTCCAGCTGGTATAAATAGAGGCCTGGATTGAATTGGATCTTTACTGGTGTGTGAGTGGGGCTCAGTCGCATTCCAGCTGGTATTAATAGAGGCCTATATTGAATTGACTCTTTCCTGGTGTGAGAGTGGGACTCAGTCCCACTCCAGCTGGTATTAATATAGGTCAGGATTGAATTGCCTCTTTCCTGGTGTGTGAGTGGGACTCAGTACCACTCCAGCTGGTATTAATATAGGTCAGGATTGAATTGCCTCTTTCCTGTTGAGTGGGTGGGGCTCAGTCCCACTCCATCTGGTATTATTAGAGGTCTGGATTTAATTGGCTCTTCCCTGGTGTGTGAGTGGGGCTCAGTAAGCGCTAGCTGGTATTAATAGAAGCCTGGATTGAATTGTCTCTTTCCGAGTGTGTGAGCGGGGCTCAGTCGCATTCCAGCTGGTATTAATAGAGGTCTGGATTGAATTGATACTTTCCTGGTGTGTGAGTGGAACTCAGTACCACTCCAGCTGGTATGAATAGAGGGCTGGATTTAATTGGCTCTTTCCAGGTGTGTGAGTGGGACTCAGTACCACTCCAGCTGATATTAATAGAGGTCCGGATTTAATTGGCTCTTTCCTGGTGTGTGAGTGGCACTCAATACCACTCCTGCTTGTATTAATAGAGGCCTGGATTACATTGACACTTTCCTGGTGTGTGAGTGGGGCTCAGGACCACTCCAGCTGGTATTAATAGAGACCTATATTGAATTGACTCTTTCCTGGTGTGAGAGTGGGACTCAGTCCCACTCCAGCTGGTAATGATAGAAGCCTGGATTGAATTGGCTCTTTCCTGGTGTGTGGGTGGGACTCCGTACTACTCCAGCTGGTATAAATAGAGGCCTGGATTGAATTGGCTCTTTACTGGTGTGTGAGTGGGGCTCAGTCGCATTCCAGCTGGTATTAATAGAGGCCTATATTGAATTGACTCTTTCCTGGTGTGAGAGTGGGACTCAGTCCCACTCCAGCTGGTATTAATATAGGTCAGGATTGAATTGCCTCTTTCCTGGTGTGTGAGTGGGACTCAGTACCACGCCAGCTGGTATTAATAGAGGTCAGGATTGAATTGGCTCTTTCCTGGTGTGTGAGTGGGACTCAGTCCCACTCCAGCTGGTATTAATAGAGACCTGGATTGAAATGCCTCTTTCCTGTAGTGTGAGTGGGACTCAGTACCACTCCAGCTGGTATTCATAGTGGTCTGGATTGAATTGGCTCTTTCCTGTTGTGTGCGTTGGACTCAGTCCCACTCCAGCTGGTATGAAGAGGTCTGGATTGATTTGCCTCTTTCCTGGTGTGTGAGAGGGACTCAGTACCAATCCAGCGGGTATTAATAGAGGTCTGGAATGAATTGGCTCTTTCCTGGTGTGTGAATGCGGCTCAGTACCACTCCAGCTGGTATTAATAGAGGTCTGGATTGAATTGGCTCTTTCCTGGTGTGTGAATGCGGCTCAGTACCACTGCAGCTGTTATTAATGGATGCCTGGATTGAATTGGCTCTTTCCTGGTTCGTGAGTGGGGCTCAGTACCAATCTAGCTGTTTTTTTACAGAAGGCTGGATAGAATTGTCTCTTTCCTGGTGTGTGAGTGGGGCTCAGTACCACTCCAGCTGGCATTAATAGAGGCCTGGATAGAATTGCCTCTTTCCTGGTGTGTGAGTGGGACTCAGTACCACTCCAGTTGGTATTAATTGAGGCCTGGATAGAATTGCCTCTTTCCTGGTGTGTGAGTGGGACTCAGTACCACTCCAGCTGGTGTTCATAGAGGTTTCGATTGAATTGGCTCTTTCCTGGTGTGTGAGTGGCACTCAATACCACTCCTGTTGGTATTGATAGAAGCCTGGATTGAATTGGCACTCTCCTGGTGTGTGAGTGGGACTCAGTCCCACTCCAGCTGGTATTAATAGAGACCTGGATTGAAATGCCTCTTTCCTGTAGTGTGAGTGGGACTCAGTACCACTCCAGCTGGTATTCATAGTGGTCTGGATTGAATTGGCTCTTTCCTGTTGTGTGCGTTGGACTCAGTCCCACTCCAGCTGGTATTAAGAGGTCTGGATTGATTTGCCTCTTTCCTGGTGTGTGAGAGGGACTCAGTACCAATCCAGCGGGTATTAATAGAGGTCTGGAATGAATTGGCTCTTTCCTGGTGTGTGAATGCGGCTCAGTACCACTCCAGCTGTTATTAATAGAGGTCTGGATTGAATTGGCTCTTTCCTGGTGTGTGAATGCGGCTCAGTACCACTGCAGCTGTTATTAATGGATGCCTGGATTGAATTGGCTCTTTCCTGGTTCGTGAGTGGGGCTCAGTACCAATCTAGCTGTTTTTTTACAGAAGGCTGGATAGAATTGTCTCTTTCCTGGTGTGTGAGTGGGGCTCAGTACCACTCCAGCTGGCATTAATAGAGGCCTGGATAGAATTGCCTCTTTCCTGGTGTGTGAGTGGGACTCAGTACCACTCCAGTTGGTATTAATTGAGGCCTGGATAGAATTGCCTCTTTCCTGGTGTGTGAGTGGGACTCAGTACCACTCCAGCTGGTGTTCATAGAGGTTTCGATTGAATTGGCTCTTTCCTGGTGTGTGAGTGGCACTCAATACCACTCCTGTTGGTATTGATAGAAGCCTGGATTGAATTGGCTCTCTCCTGGTGTGTGAGTGGGACTCAGTGCCACTCCAGCTGCATATTAATAGAGGTCTGGATTGAATTGGCTCTTTCATGGTGTGTGTGGGCCTCAGTACCATTCTTGCTGGTATTATTAGAGGCCTGGATTGAACTGGCTCTTTCTGAGTTTGTGAGTGGGGCTCGGTACCATTCTAGCTTGTATTAATTGTGGTCTGGTTTTAATTGGCTCTTTCCTGGTGTGTGAGTGCGACTCAGTACCACTCCAACTGGTATTAATAGAGGCCTGGATAGAATTGCCTCTTTCCTGGTGTGTGAGTGGGACTCAGTACCACTCCAGCTGGTATTAATTGAGGTCTGGATAGAATTGCCTCTTTCCTGGTGTGTGAGTGGGACTCAGTGTCACCCCAGCTGGTATTAATAGAGGTCTGGATTGAATTGGCTCTTTCATGGAGTGTGAGTGGGCCTCAGTACCATTCCAGCTGGTATTAATAGAGGCCTGGATTGAATTGGCTCTTTCCTGGTGTTTGGGTGGGGCTCAGTACCACTTCAGCTGGTATTTATAGAGGCCTGGATTGAATTGGCTCTTTCCTGGTGTGTGAGTGGGGCTCAGTACCACTTCAGCTGGTATTTATAGAGGCCTGGATTGAATTGGCTCTTTCCTGGTGTGTGAGTGGGAATCAGTACCACTCCAGCTGGTACTAATAGAGGTCAGGATTGATTTGGCTATTTCCTGGTGTTTGAGTGGGAATCAGTACCACTCCAGCTGGTATTAATAGAGGCCTGGACTGAACTGGCTCTTTCCTGGTGAGTGAGTGGGGCTCAGTACCACTCCAGCTGGTATTAATATAGGCCTGGACTGAACTGGCTCTTTCCTGGTGAGTGAGTGGGGCTCAGTACCACTCCAGCTGGTATTAATAGAGGTCTGGATTGAATTGACTCTTTCCTGGTGTGTGTGTGGGACTCAGTACCACTCCAGCTGGTATTAATAGAGGTCTGGTATGAATTGGCTCCTTCCTGGTGAGTGAGTGGGGCTCAGTACCACTCCAGCTGGTATGAATACAGGTCTGGATTGAATTAGCACCTTCCTGGTGTGTGAGTGGGGCTCAGTACCACTCCAGCTGGTATTAATAGAGGCCTGGACTGAACTGGCTCTTTCCTGGTGAGTGAGTGGTGCTCAGTACCACTCCAGCTGGTATTAATAGAGGTCTGGTTTGAATTGGCTCCTTCCTGGTGAGTAAGTGGGGCTCAGTACCACTCCAGCTGGTATGAATAGATGTCTGGATTGAATTAGCACCTTCCTGGTGTGTGACTGGGGCTCAGTACCTCTCCAGCTGGTGTTAATAAGAGGTCTGGATTGATTTGACTCTTTACTGGTGAGTGATTGGGGCTCAGTACCACTCCAGCTGGTATTAAGAGGTGTGGATTGAATTGACTCTTCCCTGGTGTGTGTGTGGGGCTCAGTACCACTCCAGCTGGTATTAATAGAGGTCTGGATTGAATTGACTCTTTCCTGGTGTGTGTGTGGGACTCAGTACCACTCCAGCTGGTATTAATAGAGGCCTGGATTGAATTGACTCTTTCCTGGTGTGTGAGTGGGACTCAGTTCCACTCCAGCTGGTATTCATAGAGATTTGAATTGAATTGGCTCTTACCTGGCGTATGATTGGGGCTCAGTACCACTCCAGTTGGTAATAATAGAAATTTGGTTCCAATTGACACTTTCCTGGAGTGTGAGTGGGACTCAGTACCACTCCAGCTGGTATTAATAGAGGTCTGGATTGATTTGACTCTTTACTGGTGAGTGATTGGGGCTCCGTACCACTCCAGCTGGTATTAATAGAGGCCTTAATTGAATTGACTCTTTCCTGGTGTCTGTCTGGGACTCAGTACCACTCCAGCTGGTATTAATAGAGACCTGGATTGAATTGGCTCTTTCCTGGTGTCTGTCTGGGACTCAGTACCACTCCAGCTGGTATTAATAGAGACCTGGATTGAATTGGCTCTTTCCTGGTGTGTGATTGGGGCTCAGTACCACTCCAGTTGGTAATAATAGAAATTTGGTTCCAATTGACACTTTCCTGGTGAGTGAGTGGGACTCAGTCCCACTCCAGCTGGTATTAATAGAGGCCTGGATTGAATTGACTCTTTCCTGGTGATGTGAATGGGGCTCAGTCCCACTCCAGCTGATATTAATAGAGACCTGGATGGAATTGCCTCTTTCCTAGCGTGTGATTGCGGCTCAGTACCACTCCAGTTGGTAATAATAGAAATTTGGTTCCAATTGGCACTTTCCTGGTGTGTGAGTGGGGCTCAGTACCACTCCAGCTGGTATTAATAGAGGCCTGGATTGAATTGACTCTTTCCTGGTGTGTGAGTGGGACTCAGTCCCACTCCAGCTGGTATTTATCGAGGTGTGGATTGAATTGCCTCTTTCCTGGTTTGTGAGTGGGACTCAGTACCACTCCAGCTGGTATTAATATAGGTCAGGATTGAATTGCCTCTTTCCTGGTGAGTGAGTGGGGCTCAGTCCCACTCCATCTGGTATTATTAGAGGTCTGGATTTAATTGGCTCTTTCCTGGTGTGTGAGTGGGGCTCAGTAAGCGCTAGCTGGTATTAATAGAAGCCTGGATTGAATTGGCTCTTTCCGAGTATGTGAGCGGGGCTCAGTCGCATTCCAGCTGGTATTAATAGAGGTCTGGATTGAATTGATACTTTCCTGGTGTGTGAGTGGAACTCAGTACCACTCCAGCTGGTATGAATAGAGGGCTGGATTTAATTGGCTCTTTCCAGGTGTGTGAGTGGGACTCAGTACCACTCCAGCTGGTATTAATAGAGGTCCGGATTTAATTGGCTCTTTCCTGGTGTGTGAGTGGCACTCAATACCACTCCTGCTGGTAATGATAGAAGCCTGGATTGAATTGGCTCTCTCCTTGTGTGTGATTGGGACTCAGTACCACTCCAGCTTGTATTAATAGAGGCCTGGATTGTATTGACACTTTCCTGGTGTGTGAGTGGGGCTCAGGACCACTCCAGCTGGTATTAATAGAGACCTATATTGAATTGACTCTTTCCTGGTGTGAGAGTGGGACTCAGTCCCACTCCAGCTGGTAATGATAGAAGCCTGGATTGAATTGGCTCTTTCCTGGTGTGTGGGTGGGACTCCGTACTACTCCAGCTGGTATAAATAGAGGCCTGGATTGAATTGGCTCTTTACTGGTGTGTGAGTGGGGCTCAGTCGCATTCCAGCTGGTATTAATAGAGGCCTATATTGAATTGACTCTTTCCTGGTGTGAGAGTGGGACTCAGTCCCACTCCAGCTGGTATTAATATAGGTCAGGATTGAATTGCCTCTTTCCTGGTGTGTGAGTGGGACTCAGTACCACGCCAGCTGGTATTAATAGAGGTCAGGATTGAATTGGCTCTTTCCTGGTGTGTGAGTGGGACTCAGTCCCACTCCAGCTGGTATTAATAGAGACCTGGATTGAAATGCCTCTTTCCTGTAGTGTGAGTGGGACTCAGTACCACTCCTGCTGGTATTCATAGTGGTCTGGATTGAATTGGCTCTTTCCTGTTGTGTGCGTTGGACTCAGTCCCACTCCAGCTGGTATTAAGAGGTCTGGATTGATTTGCCTCTTTCCTGGTGTGTGAGAGGGACTCAGTACCAATCCAGCGGGTATTAATAGAGGTCTGGAATGAATTGGCTCTTTCCTGGTGTGTGAATGCGGCTCAGTACCACTCCAGCTGGTATTAATAGAGGTCTGGATAGAATTGTCTCTTTCCTGGTGTGTGAGTGGGGCTCAGTACCACTCCAGCTGGTATTAATGGAGGCCTGGATAGAATTGCCTCTTTCCTGGTGTGTGAGTGGGACTCAGTACCACTCCAGTTGGTATTAATTGAGGCCTGGATAGAATTGCCTCTTTCCTGGTGTGTGAGTGGGACTCAGTACCACTCCAGCTGGTGTTCATAGAGGTTTCGATTGAATTGGCTCTTTCCTGGTGTGTGAGTGGCACTCAATACCACTCCTGTTGGTATTGATAGAAGCCTGGATTGAATTGGCTCTCTCCTGGTGTGTGAGTGGGACTCAGTGCCACTCCAGCTGGTATTAATAGAGGTCTGGATTGAATTGGCTCTTTCATGGTGTGTGTGGGCCTCAGTACCATTCTTGCTGGTATTAATAGAGGCCTGGATTGAACTGGCTCTTTCTGAGTTTGTGAGTGGGACTCGGTACCATTCTAGCTTGTATTAATTGTGGTCTGGTTTTAATTGGCTCTTTCCTGGTGTGTGAGTGCGACTCAGTACCACTCCAACTGGTATTAATAGAGGCCTGGATAGAATTGCCTCTTTCCTGGTGTGTGAGTGGGACTCAGTACCACTCCAGCTGGTATTAATTGAGGCCTGGATAGAATTGCCTCTTTCCTGGTGTGTGAGTGGGACTCAGTGTCACCCCAGCTGGTATTAATAGAGGTCTGGATTGAATTGGCTCTTTCATGGTGTGTGAGTGGGCCTCAGTACCATTCCAGCTGGTATTAATAGAGGTCTGGATTGAATTGGCTCTTTCCTGGTGTTTGGGTGGGGCTCAGTACCACTTCAGCTGGTATTTATAGAGGCCTGGATTGAATTGGCTCTTTCCTGGTGTGTGTGTGGGGCTCAGTACCACTCCAGCTGGTATTTATAGAGGCCTGGATTGAATTGGCTCTTTCCTGGTGTTTGAGTGGGAATCAGTACCACTCCAGCTGGTATTAATAGAGGCCTGGATTGAACTGGCTCTTTCCTGGTGAGTGAGTGGGGCTCAGTACCACTCCAGCTGGTATTAATAGAGGCCTGGACTGAACTGGCTCTTTCCTGGTGAGTGAGTGGGGCTCAGTACCACTCCAGCTGGTATTAATAGAGGTCTGGATTGAATTGACTCTTTCCTGGTATGTGTGTGGGACTCAGTACCACTCCAGCTGTTATTAATAGAGGTCTGGTTTGAATTGGCTCCTTCCTGGTGAGTGAGTGGGGCTCAGTACCACTCCAGCTGGTATGAATACAGGTCTGGATTGAATTAGCACCTTCCTGGTGTGTGAGTTGGGCTCAGTACCACTCCAGCTGGTATTAATAGAGGGCTGGACTGAACTGGCTCTTTCCTGGTGAGTGAGTGGGGCTCAGTACCACTCCAGCTGGTATTAATAGAGGTCTGGTTTGAATTGGCTCCTTCCTGGTGAGTAAGTGGGGCTCAGTACCACTCCAGCTGGTATGAATAGAGGTCTGGATTGAATTAGCACCTTCCTGGTGTGTGAGTGGGGCTCAGTACCTCTCCAGCTGGTGTTAATAAGAGGTCTGGATTGATTTGACTCTTTACTGGTGAGTGATTGGGGCTCAGTACCACTCCAGCTGGTATTAAGAGTTGTGGATTGAATTGACTCTTCCCTGGTGTGTGTGTGGGGCTCAGTACCACTCCAGCTGGTATTAATAGAGGTCTGGATTGAATTGACTCTTTCCTGGTGTGTGTGTGGGACTCAGTACCACTCCAGCTGGTATTAATAGAGGCCTGGATTGAATTGACTCTTTCCTGGTGTGTGATTGGGACTCAGTTCCACTCCAGCTGGTATTCATAGAGATTTGAATTGAATTGGCTCTTACCTGGCGTATGATTGGGGCTCAGTACCACTCCAGTTGGTAATAATAGAAATTTGGTTCCAATTGACTCTTTTCTGGTGTGTGAGTGGGACTCAGTACCACTCCAGCTGGTATTAATAGAGGCCTGGATTGAATTGACTCTTTCCTGGTGTCTGTCTGGGACTCAGTACCACTCCAGCTGGTATTAATAGAGGCCTGGATTGAATTGACTCTTTCCTGGTGATGTGAATGGGGCTCAGTACCACTCCAGCTGATATTAATAGAGACCTGGATTGAATTGCCTCTTTCCTAGCGTGTGATTGCGGCTCAGTACCACTCCAGTTGGTAATAATAGAAATTTGGTTCCAATTGGCACTTTCCTGGTGTGTGACTGGAGCTCAGTACCACTCCAGCTGGTATTAATAGAGGCCTGGATTGAATTGACTCTTTCCTGGTGTGTGACTGGAGCTCAGTACCACTCCAGCTGGTATTAATAGAAGCCTGGATTGAATTGCCTCTTTCCTGGTGTGTGTGTGGGACTCAGTACCACTCCAGCTGGTATTAATAGAGGCCTGGATTGAATTGACTCTTTCCTGGTGTGTGAGTGGGGCTCAGTACCACTCCAGCTGGTATTTATCGAGGTGTGGATTGAATTGCCTCTTTCCTGGTGTGTGAGTGGGACTCAGTACCACTCCAGCTGGTATTAATATAGGTCAGGATTGAATTGCCTCTTTCCTGGTGAGTGAGTGGGGCTCAGTCCCACTCCATCTGGTATTATTAGAGGTCTGGATTTAATTGGCTCTTTCCTGGTGTGTGAGCGGGGCTCAGTCGCATTCCAGCTGGTATTAATAGAGGTCTGGATTGAATTGATACTTTCCTGGTGTGTGAGTGGAACTCAGTACCACTCCAGCTGGTATGAATAGAGGGCTGGATTTAATTGGCTCTTTCCAGGTGTGTGAGTGGGACTCAGTACCACTCCAGCTGGTATTAATAGAGGTCCGGATTTAATTGGCTCTTTCCTGGTGTGTGAGTGGCACTCAATACCACTCCTGCTGGTAATGATAGAAGCCTGGATTGAATTGGCTCTCTCCTTGTGTGTGATTGGGACTCAGTACCACTCCAGCTTGTATTAATAGAGGCCTGGATTGTATTGACTCTTTCCTGGTGTGTGAGTGGGGCTCAGGACCACTCCAGCTGGTATTAATAGAGGCCTATATTGAATTGACTCTTTCCTGGTGTGAGAGTGGGACTCAGTCCCACTCCAGCTGGTAATGATAGAAGCCTGGATTGAATTGGCTCTTTCCTGGTGTGTGGGTGGGACTCCGTACTACTCCAGCTGGTATAAATAGAGGCCTGGATTGAATTGGCTCTTTACTGGTGTGTGAGTGGGGCTCAGTCGCATTCCAGCTGGTATTAATAGAGGCCTATATTGAATTGACTCTTTCCTGGTGTGAGAGTGGGACTCAGTCCCACTCCAGCTGGTATTAATATAGGTCAGGATTGAATTGCCTCTTTCCTGGTGTGTGAGTGGGACTCAGTATCACGCCAGCTGGTATTAATAGAGGTCAGGATTGAATTGGCTCTTTCCTGGTGTGTGAGTGGGACTCAGTCCCACTCCAGCTGGTATTAATAGAGACCTGGATTGAAATGCCTCTTTCCTGTAGTGTGAGTGGGACTCAGTACCACTCCAGCTGGTATTAATAGAGGCCTATATTGAATTGACTCTTTCCTGGTGTGAGAGTGGGACTCAGTCCCACTCCAGCTGGTATTAAGAGGTCTGGATTGATTTGCCTCTTTCCTGGTGTGTGAGAGGGACTCAGTACCAATCCAGCGGGTATTAATAGAGGTCTGGAATGAATTGGCTCTTTCCTGGTGTGTGAATGTGGCTCAGTACCACTCCAGCTGGTATTAATAGAGGTCTGGATTGAATTGGCTCTTTCCTGGTGTGTGAATGCGGCTCAGTACCACTGCAGCTGGTATTAATGGAGGCCTGGATTGAATTGGCTCTTTCCTGGTTCGTGAGTGGGGCTCAGTACCAATCTAGCTGTTTTTTTACAGAAGGCTGGGTAGAATTGTCTCTTTCCTGGTGTGTGAGTGGGACTCAGTACCACTCCAGTTGGTATTAATTGAGGCCTGGATAGAATTGCCTCTTTCCTGGTGTGTGAGTGGGACTCAGTACCACTCCAGCTGGTGTTCATAGAGGTTTCGATTGAATTGGCTCTTTCCTGGTGTGTGAGTGGCACTCAATACCACTCCTGTTGGTATTGATAGAAGCCTGGATTGAATTGGCACTCTCCTGGTGTGTGAGTGGGACTCAGTCCCACTCCAGCTGGTAATGATAGAAGCCTGGATTGAATTGGCTCTTTCCTGGTGTGTGGGTGGGACTCCGTACTACTCCAGCTGGTATAAATAGAGGCCTGGATTGAATTGGCTCTTTACTGGTGTGTGAGTGGGGCTCAGTCGCATTCCAGCTGGTATTAATAGAGGCCTATATTGAATTGACTCTTTCCTGGTGTGAGAGTGGGACTCAGTCCCACTCCAGCTGGTATTAATATAGGTCAGGATTGAATTGCCTCTTTCCTGGTGTGTGAGTGGGACTCAGTACCACGCCAGCTGGTATTAATAGAGGTCAGGATTGAATTGGCTCTTTCCTGGTGTGTGAGTGGGACTCAGTCCCACTCCAGCTGGTATTAATAGAGACCTGGATTGAAATGCCTCTTTCCTGTAGTGTGAGTGGGACTCAGTACCACTCCAGCTGGTTTTCATAGTGGTCTGGATTGAATTGGCTCTTTCCTGTTGTGTGCGTTGGACTCAGTCCCACTCCAGCTGGTATTAAGAGGTCTGGATTGATTTGCCTCTTTCCTGGTGTGTGAGAGGGACTCAGTACCAATCCAGCGGGTATTAATAGAGGTCTGGAATGAATTGGCTCTTTCCTGGTGTGTGAATGCGGCTCAGTACCACTCCAGCTGGTATTAATAGAGGTCTGGATTGAATTGGCTCTTTCCTGGTGTGTGAATGCGGCTCAGTACCACTGCAGCTGGTATTAATGGAGGCCTGGATTGAATTGGCTCTTTCCTGGTTCGTGAGTGGGGCTCAGTACCAATCTAGCTGTTTTTTTACAGAAGGCTGGATAGAATTGTCTCTTTCCTGGTGTGTGAGTGGGGCTCAGTACCACTCCAGCTGGCATTAATAGAGGCCTGGATAGAATTGCCTCTTTCCTGGTGTGTGAGTGGGACTCAGTACCACTCCAGTTGGTATTAATTGAGGCCTGGATAGAATTGCCTCTTTCCTGGTGTGTGAGTGGGACTCAGTACCACTCCAGCTGGTGTTCATAGAGGTTTCGATTGAATTGGCTCTTTCCTGGTGTGTGAGTGGCACTCAATACCACTCCTGTTGGTATTGATAGAAGCCTGGATTGAATAGGCTCTCTCCTGGTGTGTGAGTGGGACTCAGTGCCACTCCAGCTGGTATTAATAGAGGTCTGGATTGAATTGGCTCTTTCCTGGTGTTTGGGTGGGGCTCAGTACCACTTCAGCTGGTATTTATAGAGGCCTGGATTGAATTGGCTCTTTCCTGGTGTGTGAGTGGGACTCAGTCCCACTCTAGCTGGTATTAATAGAGACCTGGATTGAAATGCCTCTTTCCTGTAGTGTGAGTGGGACTCAGTACCACTCCAGCTGGTATTAATAGAGGCCTATATTGAATTGACTCTTTCCTGGTGTGAGAGTGGGACTCAGTCCCACTCCAGCTGGTATTAAGAGGTCTGGATTGATTTGCCTCTTTCCTGGTGTGTGAGAGGGACTCAGTACCAATCCAGCGGGTATTAATAGAGGTCTGGAATGAATTGGCTCTTTCCTGGTGTGTGAATGTGGCTCAGTACCACTCCAGCTGGTATTAATAGAGGTCTGGATTGAATTGGCTCTTTCCTGGTGTGTGAATGCGGCACAGTACCACTGCAGCTGGTATTAATGGAGGCCTGGATTGAATTGGCTCTTTCCTGGTTCGTGAGTGGGGCTCAGTACCAATCTAGCTGTTTTTTTACAGAAGGCTGGGTAGAATTGTCTCTTTCCTGGTGTGTGAGTGGGACTCAGTACCACTCCAGTTGGTATTAATTGAGGCCTGGATAGAATTGCCTCTTTCCTGGTGTGTGAGTGGGACTCAGTACCACTCCAGCTGGTGTTCATAGAGGTTTCGATTGAATTGGCTCTTTCCTGGTGTGTGAGTGGCACTCAATACCACTCCTGTTGGTATTGATAGAAGCCTGGATTGAATTGGCACTCTCCTGGTGTGTGAGTGGGACTCAGTCCCACTCCAGCTGGTAATGATAGAAGCCTGGATTGAATTGGCTCTTTCCTGGTGTGTGGGTGGGACTCCGTACTACTCCAGCTGGTATAAATAGAGGCCTGGATTGAATTGGCTCTTTACTGGTGTGTGAGTGGGGCTCAGTCGCATTCCAGCTGGTATTAATAGAGGCCTATATTGAATTGACTCTTTCCTGGTGTGAGAGTGGGACTCAGTCCCACTCCAGCTGGTATTAATATAGGTCAGGATTGAATTGCCTCTTTCCTGGTGTGTGAGTGGGACTCAGTACCACGCCAGCTGGTATTAATAGAGGTCAGGATTGAATTGGCTCTTTCCTGGTGTGTGAGTGGGACTCAGTCCCACTCCAGCTGGTATTAATAGAGACCTGGATTGAAATGCCTCTTTCCTGTAGTGTGAGTGGGACTCAGTACCACTCCAGCTGGTTTTCATAGTGTTCTGGATTGAATTGGCTCTTTCCTGTTGTGTGCGTTGGACTCAGTCCCACTCCAGCTGGTATTAAGAGGTCTGGATTGATTTGCCTCTTTCCTGGTGTGTGAGAGGGACTCAGTACCAATCCAGCGGGTATTAATAGAGGTCTGGAATGAATTGGCTCTTTCCTGGTGTGTGAATGCGGCTCAGTACCACTCCAGCTGGTATTAATAGAGGTCTGGATTGAATTGGCTCTTTCCTGGTGTGTGAATGCGGCTCAGTACCACTGCAGCTGGTATTAATGGAGGCCTGGATTGAATTGGCTCTTTCCTGGTTCGTGAGTGGGGCTCAGTACCAATCTAGCTGTTTTTTTACAGAAGGCTGGATAGAATTGTCTCTTTCCTGGTGTGTGAGTGGGGCTCAGTACCACTCCAGCTGGCATTAATAGAGGCCTGGATAGAATTGCCTCTTTCCTGGTGTGTGAGTGGGACTCAGTACCACTCCAGTTGGTATTAATTGAGGCCTGGATAGAATTGCCTCTTTCCTGGTGTGTGAGTGGGACTCAGTACCACTCCAGCTGGTGTTCATAGAGGTTTCGATTGAATTGGCTCTTTCCTGGTGTGTGAGTGGCACTCAATACCACTCCTGTTGGTATTGATAGAAGCCTGGATTGAATAGGCTCTCTCCTGGTGTGTGAGTGGGACTCAGTGCCACTCCAGCTGGTATTAATAGAGGTCTGGATTGAATTGGCTCTTTCCTGGTGTTTGGGTGGGGCTCAGTACCACTTCAGCTGGTATTTATAGAGGCCTGGATTGAATTGGCTCTTTCCTGGTGTGTGTGTGGGGCTCAGTACCACTCCAGCTGGTATTTATAGAGGCCTGGATTGAATTGGCTCTTTCCTGGTGTTTGAGTGGGAATCAGTACCACTCCAGCTGGTATTAATAGAGGCCTGGATTGAACTGGCTCTTTCCTGGTGAGTGAGTGGGGCTCAGTACCACTCCAGCTGGTATTAATAGAGGCCTGGACTGAACTGGCTCTTTCCTGGTGAGTGAGTGGGGCTCAGTACCACTCCAGCTGGTATTAATAGAGGTCTGGATTGAATTGACTCTTTCCTGGTGTGTGTGTGGGACTCAGTACCACTCCAGCTGGTATTAATAGAGGTCTGGTTTGAATTGGCTCCTTCCTGGTGAGTGAGTGGGGCTCAGTACCACTCCAGCTGGTATGAATACAGGTCTGGATTGAATTAGCACCTTCCTGGTGTGTGAGTTGGGCTCAGTACCACTCCAGCTGGTATTAATAGAGGCCTGGACTGAACTGGCTCTTTCCTGGTGAGTGAGTGGGGCTCAGTACCACTCCAGCTGGTATTAATAGAGGTCTGGTTTGAATTGGCTCCTTCCTGGTGAGTAAGTGGGGCTCAGTACCACTCCAGCTGGTATGAATAGAGGTCTGGATTGAATTAGCACCTTCCTGGTGTGTGAGTGGGGCTCAGTACCTCTCCAGCTGGTGTTAATAAGAGGTCTGGATTGATTTGACTCTTTACTGGTGAGTGATTGGGGCTCAGTACCACTCCAGCTGGTATTAAGAGTTGTGGATTGAATTGACTCTTCCCTGGTGTGTGTGTGGGGCTCAGTACCACTCCAGCTGGTATTAATAGAGGTCTGGATTGAATTGACTCTTTCCTGGTGTGTGTGTGGGACTCAGTACCACTCCAGCTGGTATTAATAGAGGCCTGGATTGAATTGACTCTTTCCTGGTGTGTGAGTGGGACTCAGTTCCACTCCAGCTGGTATTCATAGAGATTTGAATTGAATTGGCTCTTACCTGGCGTATGATTGGGGCTCAGTACCACTCCAGTTGGTAATAATAGAAATTTGGTTCCAATTGACTCTTTTCTGGTGTGTGAGTGGGACTCAGCACCACTCCAGCTGGTATTAATAGAGGCCTGGATTGAATTGACTCTTTCCTGGTGTCTGTCTGGGACTCAGTACCACTCCAGCTGGTATTAATAGAGGCCTGGATTGAATTGACTCTTTCCTGGTGATGTGAATGGGGCTCAGTACCAGTCCAGCTGATATTAATAGAGACCTGGATTGAATTGCCTCTTTCCTAGCGTGTGATTGCGGCTCAGTACCACTCCAGTTGGTAATAATAGAAATTTGGTTCCAATTGGCACTTTCCTGGTGTGTGACTGGAGCTCAGTACCACTCCAGCTGGTATTAATAGAGGCCTGGATTGAATTGACTCTTTCCTGGTGTGTGACTGGAGCTCAGTACCACTCCAGCTGGTATTAATAGAAGCCTGGATTGAATTGCCTCTTTCCTGGTGTGTGTGTGGGACTCAGTACCACTCCAGCTGGTATTAATAGAGGCCTGGATTGAATTGACTCTTTCCTGGTGTGTGAGTGGGGCTCAGTACCACTCCAGCTGGTATTTATCGAGGTGTGGATTGAATTGCCTCTTTCCTGGTGTGTGAGTGGGACTCAGTACCACTCCAGCTGGTATTAATATAGGTCAGGATTGAATTGCCTCTTTCCTGGTGAGTGAGTGGGGCTCAGTCCCACTCCATCTGGTATTATTAGAGGTCTGGATTTAATTGGCTCTTTCCTGGTGTGTGAGCGGGGCTCAGTCGCATTCCAGCTGGTATTAATAGAGGTCTGGATTGAATTGATACTTTCCTGGTGTGTGAGTGGAACTCAGTACCACTCCAGCTGGTATTAATAGAGGTCCGGATTTAATTGGCTCTTTCCTGGTGTGTGAGTGGCACTCAATACCACTCCTGCTGGTAATGATAGAAGCCTGGATTGAATTGGCTCTCTCCTTGTGTGTGATTGGGACTCAGTACCACTCCAGCTTGTATTAATAGAGGCCTGGATTGTATTGACTCTTTCCTGGTGTGTGAGTGGGGCTCAGGACCACTCCAGCTGGTATTAATAGAGGCCTATATTGAATTGACTCTTTCCTGGTGTGAGAGTGGGACTCAGTCCCACTCCAGCTGGTAATGATAGAAGCCTGGATTGAATTGGCTCTTTCCTGGTGTGTGGGTGGGACTCCGTACTACTCCAGCTGGTATAAATAGAGGCCTGGATTGAATTGGCTCTTTACTGGTGTGTGAGTGGGGCTCAGTCGCATTCCAGCTGGTATTAATAGAGGCCTATATTGAATTGACTCTTTCCTGGTGTGAGAGTGGGACTCAGTCCCACTCCAGCTGGTATTAATATAGGTCAGGATTGAATTGCCTCTTTCCTGGTGTGTGAGTGGGACTCAGTACCACGCCAGCTGGTATTAATAGAGGTCAGGATTGAATTGGCTCTTTCCTGGTGTGTGAGTGGGACTCAGTCCCACTCCAGCTGGTATTAATAGAGACCTGGATTGAAATGCCTCTTTCCTGTAGTGTGAGTGGGACTCAGTACCACTCCAGCTGGTATTAATAGAGGCCTATATTGAATTGACTCTTTCCTGGTGTGAGAGTGGGACTCAGTCCCACTCCAGCTGGTATTAAGAGGTCTGGATTGATTTGCCTCTTTCCTGGTATGTGAGAGGGACTCAGTACCAATCCAGCGGGTATTAATAGAGGTCTGGAATGAATTGGCTCTTTCCTGGTGTGTGAATGTGGCTCAGTACCACTCCAGCTGGTATTAATAGAGGTCTGGATTGAATTGGCTCTTTCCTGGTGTGTGAATGCGGCTCAGTACCACTGCAGCTGGTATTAATGGAGGCCTGGATTGAATTGGCTCTTTCCTGGTTCGTGAGTGGGGCTCAGTACCAATCTAGCTGTTTTTTTACAGAAGGCTGGGTAGAATTGTCTCTTTCCTGGTGTGTGAGTGGGACTCAGTACCACTCCAGTTGGTATTAATTGAGGCCTGGATAGAATTGCCTCTTTCCTGGTGTGTGAGTGGGACTCAGTACCACTCCAGCTGGTGTTCATAGAGGTTTCGATTGAATTGGCTCTTTCCTGGTGTGTGAGTGGCACTCAATACCACTCCTGTTGGTATTGATAGAAGCCTGGATTGAATTGGCACTCTCCTGGTGTGTGAGTGGGACTCAGTCCCACTCCAGCTGGTAATGATAGAAGCCTGGATTGAATTGGCTCTTTCCTGGTGTGTGGGTGGGACTCCGTACTACTCCAGCTGGTATAAATAGAGGCCTGGATTGAATTGGCTCTTTACTGGTGTGTGAGTGGGGCTCAGTCGCATTCCAGCTGGTATTAATAGAGGCCTATATTGAATTGACTCTTTCCTGGTGTGAGAGTGGGACTCAGTCCCACTCCAGCTGGTATTAATATAGGTCAGGATTGAATTGCCTCTTTCCTGGTGTGTGAGTGGGACTCAGTACCACGCCAGCTGGTATTAATAGAGGTCAGGATTGAATTGGCTCTTTCCTGGTGTGTGAGTGGGACTCAGTCCCACTCCAGCTGGTATTAATAGAGACCTGGATTGAAATGCCTCTTTCCTGTAGTGTGAGTGGGACTCAGTACCACTCCTGCTGGTATTCATAGTGGTCTGGATTGAATTGGCTCTTTCCTGTTGTGTGCGTTGGACTCAGTCCCACTCCAGCTGGTATTAAGAGGTCTGGATTGATTTGCCTCTTTCCTGGTGTGTGAGAGGGACTCAGTACCAATCCAGCGGGTATTAATAGAGGTCTGGAATGAATTGGCTCTTTCCTGGTGTGTGAATGCGGCTCAGTACCACTCCAGCTGGTATTAATAGAGGTCTGGATTGAATTGGCTCTTTCCTGGTGTGTGAATGCGGCTCAGTACCACTGCAGCTGGTATTAATGGAGGCCTGGATTGAATTGGCTCTTTCCTGGTTCGTGAGTGGGGCTCAGTACCAATCTAGCTGTTTTTTTACAGAAGGCTGGATAGAATTGTCTCTTTCCTGGTGTGTGAGTGGGGCTCAGTACCACTCCAGCTGGCATTAATAGAGGCCTGGATAGAATTGCCTCTTTCCTGGTGTGTGAGTGGGACTCAGTACCACTCCAGTTGGTATTAATTGAGGCCTGGATAGAATTGCCTCTTTCCTGGTGTGTGAGTGGGACTCAGTACCACTCCAGCTGGTGTTCATAGAGGTTTCGATTGAATTGGCTCTTTCCTGGTGTGTGAGTGGCACTCAATACCACTCCTGTTGGTATTGATAGAAGCCTGGATTGAATAGGCTCTCTCCTGGTGTGTGAGTGGGACTCAGTGCCACTCCATCTGGTATTAATAGAGGTCTGGATTGAATTGGCTCTTTCATGGTGTGTGTGGGCCTCAGTACCATTCTTGCTGGTATTAATAGAGGCCTGGATTGAACTGGCTATTTCTGAGTTTGTGAGTGGGACTCGGTACCATTCTAGCTTGTATTAATTGTGGTCTGGTTTTAATTGGCTCTTTCCTGGTGTGTGAGTGCGACTCAGTACCACTCCAACTGGTATTAATAGAGGCCTGGATAGAATTGCCTCTTTCCTGGTGTGTGAGTGGGACTCAGTACCACTCCAGCTGGTATTAATTGAGGCCTGGATAGAATTGCCTCTTTCCTGGTGTGTGAGTGGGACTCAGTGTCACCCCAGCTGGTATTAATAGAGGTCTGGATTGAATTGGCTCTTTCATGGTGTGTGAGTGGGCCTCAGTACCATTCCAGCTGGTATTAATAGAGGTCTGGATTGAATTGGCTCTTTCCTGGTGTTTGGGTGGGGCTCAGTACCACTTCAGCTGGTATTTATAGAGGCCTGGATTGAATTGACTCTTTCCTGGTGTGTAAGTGGGGCTCAGTACCACTTCAGCTGGTATTTATAGAGGCCTGGATTGAATTGGCTCTTTCCTGGTGTGTGAGTGGGACTCAGTACCACTCCAGCTGGTATTAATAGAGCTCAGGATTGATTTGGCTATTTCCTGGTGTTTGAGTGGGAATCAGTACCACTCCAGCTGGTATTAATAGAGGCCTGGATTGAACTGGCTCTTTCCTGGTGAGTGAGTGGGGCTCAGTACCACTCCAGCTGGTATTAATAGAGGCCTGGACTGAACTGGCTCTTTCCTGGTGAGTGAGTGGGGCTCAGTACCACTCCAGCTGGTATTAATAGAGGTCTGGATTGAATTGACTCTTTCCTGGTGAGTGAGTGGGGCTCAGTACCACTCCAGCTGGTATTAATAGAGGTCTGGTTTGAATTGGCTCCTTCCTGGTGAGTAAGTGGGGCTCAGTACCACTCCAGCTGGTATGAATAGAGGTCTGGATTGAATTAGCACCTTCCTGGTGTGTGAGTGGGGCTCAGAACCTCTCCAGCTGGTGTTAATAAGAGGTCTGGATTGATTTGACTCTTTACTGGTGAGTGATTGGGGCTCAGTACCACTCCAGCTGGTATTAAGAGTTGTGGATTGAATTGACTCTTCCCTGGTGTGTGTGTGGGGCTCAGTACCACTCCAGCTGGTATTAATAGAGGTCTGGATTGAATTGACTCTTTCCTGGTGTGTGTGTGGGACTCAGTACCACTCCAGCTGGTATTAATAGAGGCCTGGATTGAATTGACTCTTTCCTGGTGTGTGAGTGGGACTCAGTTCCACTCCAGCTGGTATTCATAGAGATTTGAATTGAATTGGCTCTTACCTGGCGTATGATTGGGGCTCAGTACCACTCCAGTTGGTAATAATAGAAATTTGGTTCCAATTGACTCTTTCCTGGTGTGTGAGTGGGACTCAGTACCACTCCAGCTGGTATTAATAGAGGCCTGGATTGAATTGACTCTTTCCTGGTGTCTGTCTGGGACTCAGTACCACTCCAGCTGGTATTAATAGAGACCTGGATTGAATTGGCTCTTTCCTGGCGTGTGATTGGGGCTCAGTACCACTCCAGTTGGTAATAATAGAAATTTGGTTCCAATTGACTCTTTCCTGGTGAGTGAGTGGGACTCAGTCCCACTCCAGCTGGTATTAATAGAGGCCTGGATTGAATTGACTCTTTCCTGGTGATGTGAATGGGGCTCAGTACCACTCCAGCTGATATTAATAGAGACCTGGATGGAATTGCCTCTTTCTAGCGTGTGATTGCGGCTCAGTACCACTCCAGTTGGTAATAATAGAAATTTGGTTCCAATTGGCACTTTCCTGGTGTGTGAGTGGGGCTCAGTACCACTCCAGCTGGTATTAATAGAGGCCTGGATTGAATTGACTCTTTCCTGGTGTGTGAGTGGGACTCAGTACCACTCCAGCTGGTATTAATATAGGTCAGGATTGAATTGCCTCTTTCCTGGTGAGTGAGTGGGGCTCAGTCCCACTCCATCTGGTATTATTAGAGGTCTGGATTTAATTGGCTCTTTCCTGTTGTGTGAGTGGGGCTCAGTAAGCGCTAGCTGGTATTAATAGACGCCTGGATTGAATTGGCTCTTTCCGAGTGTGTGAGCGGGGCTCAGTCGCATTCCAGCTGGTATTAATAGAGGTCTGGATTGAATTGATACTTTCCTGGTGTGTGAGTGGAACTCAGTACCACTCCAGCTGGTATGAATAGAGGGCTGGATTTAATTGGCTCTTTCCAGGTGTGTGAGTGGGACTCAGTACCACTCCAGCTGGTATTAATAGAGGTCCGGATTTAATTGGCTCTTTCCTGGTGTGTGAGTGGCACTCAATACCACTCCTGCTGGTAATGATAGAAGCCTGGATTGAATTGGCTCTCTCCTTGTGTGTGATTGGGACTCAGTACCACTCCAGCTTGTATTAATAGAGGCCTGGATTGTATTGACTCTTTCCTGGTGTGTGAGTGGGGCTCAGGACCACTCCAGCTGGTATTAATAGAGGCCTATATTGAATTGACTCTTTCCTGGTGTGAGAGTGGGACTCAGTCCCACTCCAGCTGGTAATGATAGAAGCCTGGATTGAATTGGCTCTTTCCTGGTGTGTGGGTGGGACTCCGTACTACTCCAGCTGGTATAAATAGAGGCCTGGATTGAATTGGCTCTTTACTGGTGTGTGAGTGGGGCTCAGTCGCATTCCAGCTGGTATTAATAGAGGCCTATATTGAATTGACTCTTTCCTGGTGTGAGAGTGGGACTCAGTCCCACTCCAGCTGGTATTAATATAGGTCAGGATTGAATTGCCTCTTTCCTGGTGTGTGAGTGGGACTCAGTACCACGCCAGCTGGTATTAATAGAGGTCAGGATTGAATTGGCTCTTTCCTGGTGTGTGAGTGGGACTCAGTCCCACTCCAGCTGGTATTAATAGAGACCTGGATTGAAATGCCTCTTTCCTGTAGTGTGAGTGGGACTCAGTACCACTCCAGCTGGTATTCATAGTGGTCTGGATTGAATTGGCTCTTTCCTGTTGTGTGCGTTGGACTCAGTCCCACTCCAGCTGGTATTAAGAGGTCTGGATTGATTTGCCTCTTTCCTGGTGTGTGAGAGGGACTCAGTACCAATCCAGCGGGTATTAATAGAGGTCTGGAATGAATTGGCTCTTTCCTGGTGTGTGAATGTGGCTCAGTACCACTCCAGCTGGTATTAATAGAGGTCTGGATTGAATTGGCTCTTTCCTGGTGTGTGAATGCGGCTCAGTACCACTGCAGCTGGTATTAATGGAGGCCTGGATTGAATTGGCTCTTTCCTGGTTCGTGAGTGGGGCTCAGTACCAATCTAGCTGTTTTTTTACAGAAGGCTGGATAGAATTGTCTCTTTCCTGGTGTGTGAGTGGGACTCAGTACCACTCCAGTTGGTATTAATTGAGGCCTGGATAGAATTGCCTCTTTCCTGGTGTGTGAGTGGGACTCAGTACCACTCCAGCTGGTGTTCATAGAGGTTTCGATTGAATTGGCTCTTTCCTGGTGTGTGAGTGGCACTCAATACCACTCCTGTTGGTATTGATAGAAGCCTGGATTGAATTGGCTCTCTCCTGGTGTGTGAGTGGGACTCAGTGCCACTCCAACTGGTATTAATAGAGGTCTGGATTGAATTGGCTCTTTCATGGTGTGTGTGGGCCTCAGTACCATTCTTGCTGGTATTAATAGAGGCCTGGATTGAACTGGCTCTTTCTGAGTTTGTGAGTGGGCCTCAGTACCATTCTTGCTGGTATTAATAGAGGCCTGGATTGAACTGGCTCTTTCTGAGTTTGTGAGTGGGACTCAGTACCACTCCAGCTGGTATTAATTGAGGCCTGGATAGAATTGCCTCTTTCCTGGTGTGTGAGTGGGACTCAGTGTCACCCCAGCTGGTATTAATAGAGGTCTGGATTGAATTGGCTCTTTCATGGTGTGTGAGTGGGCCTCAGTACCGTTCCAGCTGGTATTAATAGAGGCCTGTATTGAATTGGCTCTTTCCTGGTGTGTGAGTGGGACTCAGTACCACTCCAGCTGGTATTAATAGAGGTCTGGATTGAATTGGCTCTTTCCTGGTGTGTGAGTGGGACTCAGTGCCACTCCAGCTGTTATTACTAGTGGTCTGGATTTAATTGTCTCTTTCCTGGAGAGTGAGTGGGACTCAGTACCACTCCAGCTGGTATTAATTGAGGTCTGGATTTAATTGGCTCTTTCCTGGTGTGTGAGTGGGACTCAGTACTACTCCAGCTGGTATTAAGAGGTCTGGATTGAATTGGCAATTTCCTGGTGTGTGAGTGGGGTTCTGTACAACTCCAGCTGATATTAATAGAGGTCTGGATTGAATTCTCTCTTCCCTGGTGTGTGAGTGGGGCTCAGTACCTCTCCAGCTGGTATTAATAAGAGGTCTGCATTGAATTCTCTCTTCCCTGGTGTGAGAGTGGGGCTCAGTACCTCTCCAGCTGGTATTAATAAGAGGTCTGGATTGAATGGGCTCTGTCCCGGTGTGTGAGTGAGACTCAGTACCACTCCAGCTGGTATTAATAGAGGCCCGGATTGAATTGGCTCTTTCATGATGTGTGAGTGGGGATCAGTACCACTCCAGCTGGCATTAATAGAGGCCTGGATTGAATTGCCTCTTTCCTGGTGTGTGAGTGGGGCTCAGTACCACTCCAGCTGGTATCAATGGAAGCCTGGATTGAATTGGGTCTTTCATGATGTGTGAGTGGGGATCAGTACCACTCCAGCTGGCATTAATAGAGGCCTGGATTGAATTGCCTCTTTCCTGGTGTGTGAGTGGGGCTCAGTACCACTCCAGCTGGCATTAATAGAGGTTTGGATTGAATTGGCTCTTTCCTGAGGTGTGAGTGGGACTCAGTGCAACTCCAGATGGCATGAACAGAGACCTGTATTGAATTGTCTCTTAACAGGTGAGTGAGTGGGGCTCAGTACCACTCCAGCTGGTATTAATAGAGGCCTGGATTGAATTGGCACTTTCCTGCTGTGTGAGTGGGGATTAGTACCACTGCAGCTGGGATTAATAGAGGCCTGGATTGAACTGGCTCTTTCCTGGTATGTGAATGGGGCTCAGTACCACTCCAGCTGGTATTAATAGAGGTCTGGATTGAATTGGCTCTTTCCTGAGGTGTGAGTGGGACTCAGTGCAACTCCAGCTGGTATTAATAGAGGCCTGTATTGAATTGTCTCTTAACTGGTGAGTGAGTGGGGCTCAGTACCGCTCCAGCTGGTATTAATAGAGGCCTGGATTGAATTGGCACTTTCCTGGTGTGTGAGTAGGGATCAGTACCACTGCAGCTGGTATTAATAGAGGTCTGGATTGAATTGCCTCTCTACCGGTGTGAGAGTGAGACTCAGTACCACTCCAGCTGGTATTAATGGAAGCCTGGATTGAATTGGCTCTTTCATGATGTGTGAGTGGGACTCAGTTCCCACTGCAGTCGCTCTAAATAGAGGCCTGGATTGAATTGGCACTTTCCTGCTGTGTGAGTGGGGATCAGTACCACTGCAGCTGGTATTCATAGAGGCCTGGATTGAATTGGCTCTTTCCTGGTGTGTGAGTGGGACTCAGTCGCGCTGCAGTCGCACTAAATAGAGGCCTGGATTGAATTGGCACTTTCCTGCTGTGTGAGTGGGGATCAGTACCATTGCAGCTGGTATTAATAGAGGCCTGGATTGAATTGGCTCTTTCCTGGTGTGTGAGTGGGGCTCAGTACCACTCCAGCTGGCATTAACAGAGGCCTGTATTGAATTGTCTCTTAACTGGTGAGTGAGTGGGGCTCAGTACCACTCAAGCTGGTATTAATAGAGGCCTGGATTGAATTGGCACTTTCCTGCTGCGTGAGTGGGGATTAGTACCACTGCAGCTGGGATTCATAGAGGCCTGGATTGAATTGGCTCTTTCCTGGTATGTGAATGGGGCTCACTACCACTCCAGCTGGTATTAATAGAGGCCTGTATTGAATTGTCTCTTAACTGGTGAATGAGTGGGGCTCAGTACCACTCCAGCTGGTATTAATAGAGGCCTGGATTGAATTGGCACTTTCCTGGTGTGTGAGTGGGACTCAGTCGCACTGCAGTCGCTCTAAATAGAGGCCTGGATTGAATTGGCACTTTCCTGCTGTGTGAGTGGGGATCAGTACCACTGCAGCTGGTATTAATGGAGGCCTGGATTGAATTGGCTCTTTCCTGGTGTGTGAGTGGGGCTCAGTACTACTCCAGCTGGTATTAATAGAGGTCTGGATATAATTGGCACTGTCCTGGTGTGTGCGTAAGACACAGTCCCACTCCACTTGTTTTAATGGAGGCGTGGATTGAATTGGCACTTTCGTGGGAAGCGAGAGGGACTCAGTACCACTCCAGCTGGTATTAATAGAGGCCTGTATTGAATTGTCTCTTAACTGGTGAGTGAGTGGGGCTCAGTACCAGTCCAGCTGGTATTAATAGAGGTCTGCATTGAATTGTCTCTTAACTGGTTAGTGAGTGGGGCTCAGTACCACTCCAGCTGGTATTAATAGAGGCCTGGATTGAATTGGCAATTTCCTGGTGTGTGAGTGGGACTCAGTACCACTCCAGCTGGTATTAATAGAGGCCTGGATTGAATTGCCTCTTTCCTGGGTGTGAGTGGGACTCAGTACCACTCCAGCTGGTATTAATGGAAACCTGGTTTGAATTGGCTCTATCCTGGTGTGTGAGTGGGACTCAGTCCCAATCCAGTCGCTCTAAATAGAGGCCTGGATTGAATTGGCTCTTTCCTAGTGTGTGAGGGGGGATCAGTACCACTGCAGCTGATATTAATAGAGGTCTGGATTGAATTGGCTCTTTCATGATGTGTGAGTGTGACTCAGTACCACTCCAGCTGGTATTAATAGAGGTCTGGTTTGAATTGGCTCTTTCCTGAGGTGTGAGTGGGACTCAGTGCAACTCCAGCTGGTATGAATAGAGGCCTGTATTGAATTGTCTCTTAACTGATGAGTGAGTGGGGCTCAGTACCACTCCAGCTGGTATTAATATATGCCTGGATTGAATTGGCACTTTCCTGGTGTGTGAGTGGGGATCAGTACCACTGCAGCTGGTATTAATAGAGGCCTGGATTGAATTGGCACTTTCCTGGTGTGTGAGTGGGGATCAGTACCACTGCAGCTGGTATTAATAGAGGCCTGGATTGAATTGCCTCTCTACCGTTGTGAGAGTGGGACTCAGTACCACTGCAGACGGTATTAATAGAGGTGTGGATCGAATTTGCTCTTTCCTGGTGTGTGCGTGGGACTCAGTACCACTCCAGCTGGTATTAATAGAGGTCTGGATTGAATTGTCTCTTTCCTGGTGTTTCAGTGGGACTCAGTACCACTCCAGCTGGTATTAATAGAGGTCTGGATTTAATTGGCTCTTTGCTGGTGTTTCAGTGGGACTCAGTACCACTTCCGGTGGTATTAATAGAAGCCTGGATTGAATTGGCACCTTCCTGGTGTGTGAGTGGGGATTAGTACCACTGCAGCTGTTATTGATGGAAGCTTGGATTGAATTAGCTCTCCACCGGTGTGAGAGTGGGACTCAGTACCACTCCAGCTGGTATTAATAGAGGTCTGGATTGAATTGGCTCCTTCCTGGTGTGTGAGTGGTGCTCAGTACCTCTCCAGCTGGTGTTAATAAGAGGGTTGGATTGTGTTGGCCCTTTCTTGGTGTATAAGTGAGACCCAGTGCCACTCCAGCTGGTATTCATCAAGGTCTGGAATGATTTTGCTCTTTCCTGATGTGTAAGTGAGACTCGGTGCCACTCCAGCTGGTATTAATAGAGGCCTGTATTGAATTGGGTCTTCCCTGGTGTGTGAGTGGGGATGAGTACCACTGCAGCTGGTATTAATAGAGGTCTGGATTAATTGGCTCTTTCCTGGTGAGTGAGTGGGGCTCAGTACCACTCCAGCTGGTATTAATAGAGTAAAAGCAAAATACTGCGGATGCTGGAAATCTGAAACAAAAACAAGAAATGGTGGATTCACTCAGCAGGTCTGGCAGCATCTGTGGAAAGAGAAGCAGAGTTAACGTTTCGGGTCAGTGACCCTTCTTCGGAACTGACAAATATTAGAAAAGTCACAGATTATAAACAAGTGAGGTGGGGGTTGGGCAAGAGATAACAAAGGAGAAGGTGCAGATTGGACCAGGCCACATAGCTGACCAAAAGGTCACAGAGCAAAGGCAAACAATATGTTAATGGTGTTTTGAAAGACAAAGCATTAGTACAGATTAGGTGTGAATATACTGAATATAGAACATCAGCAAGTGCAAACCTGAAGAAAAACAACCTGAAAAAAAACAGTGGGTAAGCAAACTGAACAAACTAAGATGAAATGAAATAAATGCAAAAAATGTAAAAAGGAATGCAAAAAAAAGGAAGAAAAAATAACTAAAAATGACTAAAAATGAAAGTAAAGTGGGGGGCTGTCATGCTCTGAAATTATTGAACTCAATGTTCAGTCCAGCAGGCTGTAGTGTGCCTAATCGGTAGATGAGATGCTGTTCCTCGAGCTTGCGTTGATGTTCACTGGAACACTGCAGCAATCCCAGGACAGAGATGTGAGCATGAGAGCAGGGGGGAGTGTTGAAATGGCAAGCAACCGGAAGCTCAGGGTCCTGCTTGCGGACTGAGCGGAGATGTTCCGCAAAGCGGTCACACAGTCTGCGCTTGGTCTCCCCAATGTAGAGGAGACCACACTGTGAGCAGCGAATACAGTATACTACATTGAAAGAAGTACAAGTAAATCGCTGCTTCACCTGAAAGGAGTGTTTGGGGCCTGGGATAGTGAGGAGAGAGGAGGTAAATGGGCAGGTATTACACCTCCTGCGATTGCAAGGGAAGGTGCCCTGGGACGGGGACGAGGTGGTGGGGGTAATGGAGGAGTGGACCAGGGTGTCGCGGAAGGAACGATCCCTTCGGAATGCTGACAGGGGAAGGGAGGGGAAGATGCGACTGGTAGTGGCATCACGCTGGAGGTGGCGAAAATGGCGGAGGATGATCCTTTGGATATGGAGGCTGGTGGGATGAAAAGTGAGGACAAGGGGAACCCTGTCACGGTTCTGGGAGGGAGGGGAAGGGGTGAGGGTAGAGGTGCGGGGAATGGGTCGGACACGGTTGAGGCCCCTGTCAACCACAGTGGGGGGAAATCCTCGGTTGAGGAAAAAGGAGGTCATATCAGAAGCACCGTCATGGAAGGTAGCATCATCAGAGCAGATGCGACGGAGACGGAGAAACTGGGAGAATGGAATGGAGTCCTTACAGGAGGTAGGGTGTGAAGAAGTCTAGTCGAGGTAGCTGTGGGAGTCAGTGGGCTTATAATGGATATTGGTAGACAACCTATCCCCAGAGATGGAGACAGAGAAGTCGAGGAAGGGAAGGGAAGTGTCAGAGATGGACCATGTAAAGGTGAGAGAAGGGTGGAAATTGGAAGCAAAGTTGATAAAGTTTTCTAGTTCGGGGCGGGAGCAGGAAACGGCACCGATACAGTCATCAATGTATCAGAAAAAGAGTTGGGGGAGGGGGCCTGAGTAGGACTGGGACAAAGAATGCTCGACATATCCCACAAAAAGACAGGCATAACTAGGACCCATGCGGGTACCCATAGCGACACCTTTTACTTGAAGGAAGTGCGTGGAGTTGAAGGAGAAGTTGTTCAATGTGAGAACAAGTTCAGCCAGGCGGAGGAGGGTGGTGGTGGATGGGGACTGGTTGGGCCTCTGTTCCAGGAAGAAGCGGAGAGCCCTCAAACCATCCTGGTGGGGGATGGAGGTGTAGAGCGATTGGACGTCCATAGTGAAGAGGAGGCGGTTGGGACCAGGAAACTGAAAATTGTCAAAATGACGTCGGGCGTCAGAAGAGTCACGGATGTAGGTGGGAAGAGACTGCACCAGCGGAGAAAAGATAGAGTCTAGATAGGAAGAAATAAGTTCAGTTGGGCAGGAGCAGGCTGACACAATGGGTCAGCCGGGACATACCCGTTTGTGGATTGTGGGAAGGAGGTAGAAGTGGGCTGTCCGGGGTTGCGGGACTATGAGGTTGGAAGCTGTAGAGGGAAGATCTCCAGAGGAGATGAGGTCAGTGACAGTCCTTTGGACGGTGGCTTGATGTTCGGTGGTGGGGTCATGGTCCAGAGGGAGGTAGGAAGAGGTGTCTGTGAGTTGGCGTTGAGCTTCTGCAAGGTAGCGGTCGGTACGCCATACAACAACAGCACCACACTTGTCTGCAGGTTTGATGGCCATGTCGGGGTTAGACCTGAGAGAACGGAGTGCCTCAAGTTCAGAGGGGGACAGGTTAGAGTGAGTGAGGGGGGCAGAGAAATTGAGACGACCAATGTCTCGCCGACAGTTTTCAATGAAGAGATCAAGAGCGGGTAAGAGGCCAGGGTGAGGGGTCCAGGTAGAGGGAGAATACTGGAGGCGGGTGAATGGGTCTGCTGGTCGGGGGGAGGACTCCTGGTCAAAGAAGTGAGCCCGGAGGCGGAGGCGACGGAAGAAGAGCTCAGCGTCATGCCGAGCGCGAAATTCATTGAGATGGGGGCGTAAGGGGATAAAACTGAGTCCTTTGCTGAGTACAGAACGCTCAGCATCAGAGAGGGGGAGGTCAGAGGGTATAGTGAATACACGGCAAGGGGTCAGATCAGAAGGGGTGGAGTCAGAGGGAAGTGAAGCGGAAGGAGGATCTGGAGGGGCATTAGTCCCCATCAGCTGCTGGAGCTTGCGTTCCTTAACACCTGAAAGGAAGAAAAAAAGTTTTTTGTTAATGCGTCGGATGAGACGTAAGATGAGATGAAACTGCGGAGTAGAACAGATTTGAGATAAGGTGAGACGGTGCTGCTGGAGAGAGAGGTCCAGTGTGTGCATATGGCGGCGCATAGCACTGAGTGTAGATCTCAGGATGCGGCGAGAGTAGCAGTCCGAGGAACGTTGTATTTCTCGGAGATACCTGTGATCCTGGGTGGTTTCAAAGCATGATGGGTGAAACTGCAGTTGGAATCCACGTGGAATCAGTCGGAGCCGGAGACAGTCACTGAGGAAGGAGATGTGGCTGTGAAAACGAGTTTTGGTAGATACCTTATCAAACACCAGAAGGGAAATAGAAAGCAATGAAGGTGAACAAGGTAAAAGAGACAAACGAAAATCCCGTCGGAGAGAAGAGCAGAACTTCTTCAAGGTAGGCATTCCTGGAAGAGAAGTATTAATAGAGGCCTGGTTTCAATTGTCTCTTTCCTGGTGTGTGAGTGGGACTCAGCCCCACTCCAGCTGGTATTAATAGAGGCCTCGATTGAATTGGATCTTTCATGATGTGTGAGTGAGACTCAGTACCACTCCAGCAGGTATTAATAGAGGTCTGGATTAATTGGCTCTTTCCTGGTGTGTGAGTGGGACTCAGCCCCACTCCAGCTGGTATTAATAGAGGCCTCGATTGAATTGGATCTTTCATGATGTGTGAGTGAGACTCAGTACCACTTCAGCAGGTATTAATAAGAGGTCTGGATTGAATTTGCGCTTTCCTGGTGTGTGAGTGAGACTCAGTACCACTCCAGCTGGTATTAATAGAGGTCTGGATTAATTGGCTCTTTCCTGGTGTGTGAGTGGGACTCAGTACCACTCCAGCTGGTATTAATAGAGGCCTGGATTGAATTGGCTCTTTCCTGGGTGTGAGTGGGACTCAGTACCACTCCAGCTGGTATTAATAGAAACCTAGATTGAATTGGCAATTTCCTGGTGTGTGAGTGGGACTCAGTACCACTCCAGCTGGTATTAATAGAGGCCTGGATTGAATTGCCTCTTTCCTGGGTGTGAGTGGGACTCAGAACCTCTCCAGCTGGTATTAATGGAAACCTGGTTTGAATTGGCTCTATCCTGGTGTGTGAGTGGGACTCAGTACCACTCCAGTCGCTCTAAATAGAGGCCTGGATTGAATTGGCTCTTTCCTAGTGTGTGAGGGGGGGATCAGTACCACGGCAGCTGGTATTAATAGAGGCCTTGATTGAATTGGCTCTTTCATGATGTGTGAGTGGGAGTCAGTACCACTCCAGCTGGTATTAATCGAGGTCTGGTTTGAATTGGCTCTTTCCAGAGGTGTGAATGGGACTCAGTGCAACTCCAGCTGGTATTCATGGAGGCCTGGATTGAATTGGCCCTTTCCTGGTGTGTGAGTGGCACTCAGTACCACTCCAGCTGGTATTAATAGAGGTCTGGATTAATTGGCTCTTTCCTGGTGTGTGATTGGTACTCAGTACCACTCCAGCTTGTATTCATGGAGGCCTGGATTGAATTGGCCCTTTCCTGGTGTGTGAGTGGCACTCAGTACCACTCCAGCTTTTATTCATGGAGGCCTGGATTGAATTGGCGCTTTCCTGGTGTGTGAGTGAGACTCAGTACCACTCCAGCAGGTATTAATAGAGGTCTGCATTAATTGGCTCTTTCATGGTGTGTGAGTGGTACTCAGTACCACTTCAGCTGGTATTAATGAGGTCTGGATTGAATTGGCTCTTTCCTGGTGTGTGAGTGGGACTCAGTAACTCTCCAGCTGGTATTAATAGAGGCCTCGATTGAATTGGCTCTTTCATGATGTGTGAGTGAGACTCAGTACCACTCCAGCAGGTATTAATAGAGGTCTGGATTAATTGGCTCTTTCCTGGTGTGTGAGTGGTTCTCAGTACCACTTCAGCAGGTATTAATAAGAGGTCTGGATTGAATTTGCGCTTTCCTGGTGAGTGAGTGAGACTCAGTACCACTCCAGCTGGTATTAATAGAGGTCTGGATTAATTGGCTCTTTCCTGGTGTGTGAGTGGCACACAGTACCACTTCAGCTGGTATTAATAAGAGGGCTGGATTGAATTTGCGCTTTCCTGGTGTTTAAGTGGCACTCAGTACCACTCTAGCTGTTATTAATAGAGGCCTGGATTGAATTGGCTCTTTCCTGGGTGTGAGTGGGACTCAGTACCACTCCAGCTGGTATTAATGGAAACCTGGTTTGAATTGGCTCTATCCTGGTGTGTGAGTGGGACTCGGTACCACTCCAGCTGGTATTAATAGAAACCTAGATTGAATTGCCAATTTCCTGGTGTGTGAGTGGGACTCAGTACCTCTCCAGCTGGTATTAATGGAAACCTGGTTTGAATTGGCTCTATCCTGGTGTGTGAGGGGGGGATCAGTACCACGGCAGCTGGTATTAATAGAGGCCTTGATTGAATTGGCTCTTTCATGATGTGTGAGTGGGAGTCAGTGCAACTCCAGCTGGTATTAATAGAGGCCTGTATTGAATTGTCTCTTAACTGATGAGTGAGTGGGGCTCAGTACCACTCCAGCTGGTATTAATATAGGCGTGGATTGAATTGACACTTTCCTGGTGTGTGAGTGGGGATCAGTACCACTGCAGCTGGTATTAATAGAGGCCTGGATTGAATTGCCTCTCTACCGGTGTGAGAGTGGGACTCAGTACCACTGCAGCCGGTATTAATAGAGGTCTGGATCGAATTTGCTCTTTCCTGGTGTGAGTGGGACTCAGTACCACTCCAGCTGGTATTAATAGAGGCCTGGATTGAATTGCCTCTCTACCGGTGTGTGCGTGGGACTCAGTACCACTCCAGCTGGTATTAATAGAGGTGTGGATTGAATTGGCTCTTTGCTGATGTTTCAGTGGGACTCAGTACCACTTCCGGTGGTATTAATAGAGGGCTGGATTGAATTGGCACCTTCCTAGTGTGTGAGTGGGGATTAGTACCACTGCAGCTGTTATTAATGGAGGCCTGGATTGAATTAGCTCTCTACCGGTGTGAGAGTGGGACTCAGTACCACTCCAGCTGGTATTAATAGAGGTCTGGATTGAATTGGCTCTTTCCTGGTGTTTCAATGGGACTCAGTACCACTCCAGCTGGTATTAATAGAGGTCTGGATTGAATTGGCTCTTTCCTGGAGTGTGAGTGGGGCTCAGTACCACTCCAGCTGTTATTAGTAGAGGTCTGGATTGAATTGGCTCCGTCCTGGTGTGTGAGTGGTGCTCAGTACCTCTCCAGCTGGTGTTAATAAGAGGGTTCGATTGTGTTGGCCCTTTCTTGGTGTATAAGTGATACCCAGTGCCACTCCAGCTGGTATTCATCAAGGTCTAGAATGATTTTGCTCTTTCCTGATGTGCAAGTGAGACTCAGTGCCATTCCAGCTTGTATTCATCGAGGTCTGGATTGAGTTGTCTATTTTCTGGTGTGTGAGTGGGACTCGGTACCACTGCAGCTGGTATTAATAGAGATCTGGATTGGATTGGCACTTTCCTGGTGTGAGTGGGACTCGGTGCCACTCCAGCTGGTATTAATAGAGATCTGGATTGGATTGGCACTTTCCTGGTGTGAGTGGGACTCGGTGCCACTCCAGCTGGTATTAATAGAGGCCTGTATTGAATTGGGTCTTCCCTGGTGTGTGAGTGTGGATCAGTATCACTGCAGCTGGTATTAATAGAGGTCTGGATTAATTGGCTCTCTCCTGGTGTGTGAGTGGGACTCAGTACCACTCCAGCTGGTATTAATAGAGGCCTGGATTCAATTGTCTCTTTCCTGGTGTGTGAGTGGTACTCAGTACCACTCCAGCTTGTATTCATGGAGGCCTGGATTGAATTGGCCCTTTCCTGGTGTGTGAGTGGGACTCAGTACCACTCCAGCTGGTATTAATAGAGGTCTGGATTAATTGGCTCTTTCCTGGTGTGTGATTGGTACTCAGTACCACTCCAGCTTGTATTCATGGAGGCCTGGATTGAATTGGCCCTTTCCTGGTGTGTGAGTGGCACTCAGTACCACTCCAGCTTTTATTCATGGAGGCCTGGATTGAATTGGCGCTTTCCTGGTGTGTGAGTGAGACTCAGTACCACTCCAGCAGGTATTAATAGAGGTCTGCATTAATTGGCTCTTTCATGGTGTGTGAGTGGTACTCAGTACCACTTCAGCTGGTATTAATGAGGTCTGGATTGAATTGGCTCTTTCCTGGTGTGTGAGTGGGACTCAGTAACTCTCCAGCTGGTATTAATGGAACCCTTGTTTGAATTGGCTCTATCCTTGTGTGTGAGTGGGACTCAGTCCCACTCCAGTCGCTCCAAATAGAGGCCTGGATTGAATTGGCTCTTTCCTGGTGCGTGAGTGGGGATCAGTGCCACTGCAGCTGATATTAATAGAGGCCTTGATTGAATTGGCTCTTTCATGATGAGTGAGTGGGGCTCAGTACCACTCCAGCTGGTATAAATCGAGGTCTGGATTGAATTGGCACTTTCCTGAGGTGTTAGTGGGACTCAGTGCAACTCCAGCTGGTATTAATAGAGGCCTGTATTGAATTGTCTCTTAACTGGTGAGTGAGTGGGGCTCAGTCCCACTCCAATCGCTCTAAATAGAGGCCTGTATTGAATTGTCTCTTAACTGGTGAGTGAGTGGGGCTCAGTCCCACTCCAGTCGCTCTAAATAGAGGCCTGGATTGAATTGGCTCTTTCATGATGTGTGAGTGGGACTCAGTCCCACTGCAGTCACTCTAAATAGAGGCCTGGATTAAATTGGCTCTTTCCTGGCGTGTGAGTGGGCTCAGTTCAACTCCAGCTGGGATTAATAGAGGCCTGAATTGAATTGGCACTTTCCTGGTGCGTGAGTGGGGATCAGTACCACTGCAGCTGGTATCAATAGAGGCCTGGACTGAATTGCCTCTCTCCTGATGTGTGAGAGAGACTCAGTACCACACTAGCTGGCATTCATGGAGGTCTGGATTGAATTGCCTCTCTCCCGGTGTCTGAGTGGGACTCAGCACCACTCCAGCTGGTACTAAAAGATGCCTGATTTTCAATTGTCTCTTTCCTGGTGTGTGAGTGGGACTCAGTTCCACTCCAGCTGGTATTAATAGAGGTCTGGATTGAATTGGTGCTTTCCTGGTGTGTGAGTGGGACTCAGTTCCACTCCAGCTGGTATTAATAGAGGTCTGGATTGAATTGGTGCTTTCCTGGTGCGTGAATGGGGATCAGTTCCACTGCAGCTGGTATTAATAGAGGTCTGGATTGAATTGGCTCTGTCCTGGTGTGAGAGTGGGACTCAGCCCCACTCCAGCTGGTATTAATAGAGGTCTGGATTAATTGGCTCTTTCCTGGTGTGTGAGTGGTTCTCAGTACCACTTCAGCAGGTATTAATAAGAGGTCTGGATTGAATTTGCGCTTTCCTGGTGTGTGAGTGAGACTCAGTACCACTCCAGCTGGTATTAATAGAAACCTAGATTGAATTGCCAATTTCCTGGTGTGTGAGTGGGACTCAGTACCACTCCAGCTGGTATTAATAGAGGCCTGGATTGAATTGAATCTTTCCTGGGTGTGAGTGGGACTCAGTACCTCTCCAGCTGGTATTAATGGAAACCTGGTTTGAATTGGCTCTATCCTGGTGTGTGAGTGGGACTCAGTACCACTCCAGTCGCTCTAAATAGAGGCCTGGATTGAATTGGCTCTTTCCTAGTGTGTGAGGGGGGGATCAGTACCACGGCAGCTGGTATTAATCGAGGTCTGGTTTGAATTGGCTCTTTCCTGAGGTGTGAGTGGGACTCAGTGCAACTCCAGCTGGTATTAATAGAGGCGTGGATTGAATTGGCACTTTCCTGGTGTGTGAGTGGGGATCAGTACCACTGCAGCTGGTATTAATAGAGGCCTGGATTGAATTGCCTCTCTACCGGTGTGAGAGTGGGACTCAGTACCACTGCAGCCGGTATTAATAGAGGTCTGGATCGAATTTGCTCTTTCCTGGTGTGAGTGGGACTCAGTACCACTCCAGCTGGTATTAATAGAGGCCTGGATTGAATTGCCTCTCTACCTGTGTGTGCGTGGGACTCAGTACCACTCCAGCTGGTATTAATAGAGGTGTGGATTGAATTGGCTCTTTGCTGGTGTTTCAGTGGGACTCAGTACCACTTCCGGTTGTATTAATAGAGGGCTGGATTGAATTGGCACCTTCCTGGTGTGTGAGTGGGGATTAGTACCACTGCAACTGTTATTAATGGAGGCCTGGATTGAATTAGCTCTCTACCGGTGTGAGAGTGGGACTCAGTACCACTCCAGCTGGTATTAATAGAGGTCTGGATTGAATTGGCTCCTTCCTGGTGTTTCAATGGGACTCAGTACCACTCCAGCTGGTATTAATAGAGGTCTGGATTGAATTGGCTCTTTCCTGGAGTGTGAGTGGTGCTCAGTACCACTCCAGCTGTTATTAGTAGAGGTCTGGATTGAATTGGCTCCGTCCTGGTGTGTGAGTGGTGCTCAGTACCTCTCCAGCTGGTGTTAATAAGAGGGTTGGATTGTGTTGGCCCTTTCTTGGTGTATAAGTGATACCCAGTGCCACTCCAGCTGGTATTCATCAAGGTCTGGAATGATTTTGCTCTTTCCTGATGTGTAAGTTAGACTCAGTGCCATTCCAGCTTGTATTCATCGAGGTCTGGATTGAGTTGTCTATTTTCTGGTGTGTGAGTGGGACTCGGTACCACTGCAGCTGGTATTAATAGAGATCTGGATTGGATTGGCACTTTCCTGGTGTGAGTGGGACTCGGTGCCACTCCAGCTGGTATTAATAGAGATCTGGATTGGATTGGCACTTTCCTGGTGTGAGTGGGACTCGGTGCCACTCCAGCTGGTATTAATAGAGGCCTGTATTGAATTGGGTCTTCCCCGGTGTGTGAGTGGGGATCAGTATCACTGCAGCTGGTATTAATAGAGGTCTGGATTAATTGGCTCTCTCCTGGTGTGTAAGTGGGACTCAGTACCACTCCAGCTGGTATTAATAGTGGCATGGTTTCAATTGTCTCTTTCCTGGTGTGTGAGTGGGACTCAGCCCCACTTCAGCTGGTATTAATAGAGGCCTTGATTGATTTGGCTCTTTCATGATGTGTGAGTGAGACTCAGCACCACTCCAGCTGGTATTAATAGAGGTCTGGATTAATTGGCTCTTTCCTGGTGTGTGAGTGGGACTCAATACCTCTCCAGCTGGTATTAATGGAAACCTGGTTTGAATTGGCTCTATCCTGGTGTGTGAGTGGGACTCAGTCCCACTCCAGTCGCTCCAAATAGAGGCCTGGATTGAATTGGCTCTTTCCTGGTGCGTGAGTGGGGATCAGTGCCACTGCAGCTTGTATTCATGGAGGCCTGGATTGAATTGGCCCTTTCCTGGTGTGTGAGTGGCACTCAGTACCACTCCAGCTTGTATTCATGGAGGCCTGGATTGAATTGGCGCTTTCCTGGTGTGTGAGTGAGACTCAGTACCACTCCAGCTGGTATTAATAGAGGTCTGGATTGAATTGGCTCCTTCCTGGTGTTTCAATGGGACTCAGTACCACTCCAGCTGGTATTAATAGAGGTCTGGATTGAATTGGCTCTTTCCTGGAGTGTGAGTGGTGCTCAGTACCACTCCAGCTGTTATTAGTAGAGGTCTGGATTGAATTGGCTCCGTCCTGGTGTGTGAGTGGTGCTCAGTACCTCTCCAGCTGGTGTTAATAAGAGGGTTGGATTGTGTTGGCCCTTTCTTGGTGTATAAGTGATACCCAGTGCCACTCCAGCTGGTATTCATCAAGGTCTGGAATGATTTTGCTCTTTCCTGATGTGTAAGTTAGACTCAGTGCCATTCCAGCTTGTATTCATCGAGGTCTGGATTGAGTTGTCTATTTTCTGGTGTGTGAGTGGGACTCGGTACCACTGCAGCTGGTATTAATAGAGATCTGGATTGGATTGGCACTTTCCTGGTGTGAGTGGGACTCGGTGCCACTCCAGCTGGTATTAATAGAGATCTGGATTGGATTGGCACTTTCCTGGTGTGAGTGGGACTCGGTGCCACTCCAGCTGGTATTAATAGAGGCCTGTATTGAATTGGGTCTTCCCTGGTGTGTGAGTGGGGATCAGTATCACTGCAGCTGGTATTAATAGAGGTCTGGATTAATTGGCACTCTCCTGGTGTGTAAGTGGGACTCAGTACCACTCCAGCTGGTATTAATAGAGGCATGGTTTCAATTGTCTCTTTCCTGGTGTGTGAGTGGGACTCAGCCCCACTTCAGCTGGTATTAATAGAGGCCTTGATTGATTTGGCTCTTTCATGATGTGTGAGTGAGACTCAGCACCACTCCAGCTGGTATTAATAGAGGTCTGGATTAATTGGCTCTTTCCTGGTGTGTGAGTGGGACTCAATACCTCTCCAGCTGGTATTAATGGAAACCTGGTTTGAATTGGCTCTATCCTGGTGTGTGAGTGGGACTCAGTCCCACTCCAGTCGCTCCAAATAGAGGCCTGGATTGAATTGGCTCTTTCCTGGTGCGTGAGTGGGGATCAGTGCCACTGCAGCTTGTATTCATGGAGGCCTGGATTGAATTGGCCCTTTCCTGGTGTGTGAGTGGCACTCAGTACCAATCCAGCTTGTATTCATGGAGGCCTGGATTGAATTGGCGCTTTCCTGGTGTGTGAGTGAGACTCAGTACCACTCCAGCAGGTATTAATAGAGGTCTGCATTAATTGGCTCTTTCATGGTGTGTGAGTGGTACTCAGTACCACTTCAGCTGGTATTAATAAGAGGTCTGGATTGAATTGGCTCTTTCCTGGTGTGTGAGTGGGACTCAGTAACTCTCCAGCTGGTATTAATGGAACCCTTGTTTGAATTGGCTCTATCCTTGTGTGTGAGTGGGACTCAGTCCCACTCCAGTCGCTCCAAATAGAGGCCTGGATTGAATTGGCTCTTTCCTGGTGCGTGAGTGGGGATCAGTGCCACTGCAGCTGATATTAATAGAGGCCTTGATTGAATTGGCTCTTTCATGATGAGTGAGTGGGGCTCAGTACCACTCCAGCTGGTATAAATCGAGGTCTGGATTGAATTGGCTCTTTCCTGAGGTGCTAGTGGGACTCAGTGCAACTCCAGCTGGTATTAATAGAGGCCTGTATTGAATTGTCTCTTAACTGGTGAGTGAGTGGGGCTCAGTCCCACTCCAGTCGCTCTAAATAGAGGCCTGTATTGAATTGTCTCTTAACTGGTGAGTGAGTGGGGCTCAGTCCCACTCCAGTCGCTCTAAATAGAGGCCTGGATTGAATTGGCTCTTTCATGATGTGTGAGTGGGACTCAGTCCCACTGCAGTCACTCTAAATAGAGGCCTGGATTAAATTGGCTCTTTCCTGGCGTGTGAGTGGGGCTCAGTACAACTCCAGCTGGGATTAATAGAGGCCTGAATTGAATTGGCACTTTCCTGGTGCGTGAGTGGGGATCAGTACCACTGCAGCTGGTATCAATAGAGGCCTGGATTGAATTGCCTGTCTCCTGATGTGTGAGAGAGACTCAGTACCACACTAGCTGGCATTCATGGAGGTCTGGATTGAATTGCCTCTCTCCCGGTGTGTGAGTGGGACTCAGCACCACTCCAGCTGGTACTAAAAGATGCCTGATTTCAATTGTCTCTTTCCTGGTGTGTGAGTGGGACTCAGTCCCACTCCAGCTGTATTAATAGAGGTCTGGATTGAATTGGTGCTTTCCTGGTGCACGAATGGGGATCGGTTCCACTGCAGCTGGTATTAATAGAGGCCTGGTTTGAATTGGCTCTTTGCTGGTGTGTGAGTGGGACTCAGAACCACTGCAGCTGGTATTAATAGAGGCCTGGTTTGAATTGGCTCTTTCCTGCTGTGTGAGTTGGGTTCAGTACCACTCCAGCTGGTGTTAATAAGACGTCTGGATTGAATTGGCTGTATCCTGGTGTGTGAGTGGGGCTCACTACCACTCCAGCTGATATTAATAGAGGTCTGGATTGAATTGGCTCTTTCCTGATGTGTGAGTGGGACTCAGTGCAACTCCAACTGGTATTGATCGTGTTCAGGAATACATTGTCTCTTTCCTCCTGTGTTAGAGGGGCTTTGTACCACTTCTGCATGTATTAAGAGAGGCCTAGATTGAATTTACACATTCCTGGTGTGTGAGTGGGACTCAGTACCACTCCAGATGGTATTAATAGAGGCGTGGATTGAATTGCCTCTCTCTCGATGTGTGAGTGGGACTCAGTCCCACTCCAGTCGCTCTAAATGGAGGCCTGGATTGAATTGGCACTTTCCTGGTGTGTGAGTGGGGATCAGTACCACTGCAGCTGGTATCAATAGAGGCCTGGATTGAATTGGCTCATTCCTGGTGTGTGAGTGGGAATCAGTACAACTGCAGTTGGTATTCATAGAGGCCTGGATTAAATTGCCTCGCTCCTGATGTTTGAGAGAGACTCAGTACCACACCAGCCGGCATTCATAGAGGTCTGGATTGAATTGGCGATTTCCTGGTTGGTGAGTGGCACTCCGCACCACTGCAGCTGGTATTAATAGACTCCTGGATTGAATTGCTTCTCTCCCGGTGTGTGAGTGGGAGTTAATTTTACTCCAGCTGGTATTAATAGGGGCCTGGATTGAATTGGTTCTTTCCCGGTATGTGAATGAGCCTCAGTACCACTCCAGCTGGTATTAATATAGGCTGAAATTCAATTGGCTCTTATCTGGTGTGTGAGTGGGGCTCAGTACCACTCCAGCTGGCATTAATAGAGGTCTGGATTGAATTGGCTGTTTCCTGGTGAGTGAGAGAGGCTCAGTACAACTCCAGCTTGTGATATGCACTGTTGTCTGTTTGATATCACCTGCACCGCGGCCATTTTAAGCGACATGTGCTGCGGCCATTCTAAATGATGTGCTCTGTGGTCTGTTTGATGTCACCGTCACTGCGTCCATTTTAAATGTTATGCTCTGTGGTCTGTTTGATGTCACCTTCACTGCGGCCATTTTACGCGACATGTGCTGCGGCCATTTTAAATGATATGCACTGTGGTCTGTTTGATGTCACCGTCACTGCGTCCATTTTAAATGTTATGCTCTGTGGTCTGTTTGATGTCACCTTGACTGCAGCCATTTTACGTGACATGTGCTGCGGCCATTTTAAATGATATGCACTGTGGTCTGTTTGATGTCACCTTCACTGCGGCCATTTTACGCGACATGTGCTGCGGCCATTTTAAATGATATGCACTGTGGTCTGTTTGATGTCACCTTCACTGCGGCCATTTTACGCGACATGTGCTGCGGCCATTTTAAATGATATGCTCTGTGATCTGTTTGAATTATGAGTAATCCACGGGGATCATTTTCAATGTTTTCTGTCCAGGGCAGTGAATGTAACAGATTATAAATGAGAATAAAATCTCATAAAGGATAATAAATAACAGACAATCATAAATTTTATAAAGATTTACAAAGTGAGAGGAAGAATTATAAACAGTTTATAAAGGTTGTAAAGGTCAGTAAATGTTTATAAATTATTATAAATTATTATCAGTAATTATCAGGATTCTTTTAGTTTGAAAGGGATTATAAAAGAATCAGAAAGATTCAGACCCCGCCCCCACTCCGTCACCCTGGAAACAGACCCCGCCCCCACTCCCGTCTCCCTGGAAACAGACCCCGCCCCCACTCCCCGTCACCCTGGAAACAGACCCCGCCCCCACTCCCGTCACCCTGGAAACAGACCCCGCCCCCACTCCCGTCACCCTGGAAACAGACCCCGCCCCCACTCCGTCACCCTGGAAACAGACCCCGCCCCCACTCCCGTCACCCTGGAGACAGACCCCGGCCCCACTCCCGTCACCTAGGTAACAGACCCCGCCCCCACACCCGTCACCTTGGTAAAAGACCCCGCCCCCACTCCCGTCACCTTGGTAAAAGACCCCGCCCCCACTCCCGTCACTCTGGAAACAGACCCCGCCCCCACACCCGTCACCTTGGAAACAGACCCCGCCCACACTAGTGTCACCCTGGAAACAAACCCCGCCCCCACTCCTGTCACCCTGGAAACAGACCCCGCCCCCACTCCCGTCACCTTGGTAACAGACCCCGCCCCCACTCCCGTCACTCTGGAAACAAACCCCGCCCCCACACCCGTCACCTTGGAAACAGACCCCGCCCCCACTCCCGTCACTCTGGAAACAGACCCCGCCCACACTCGCCGTCACTCTGGAAACAGACCCCGCCCCCCACTCCCGTCACTCTGGAAACAGACCCCGCCCCCACTCCCGTCACATTGGTAACAGACCCCGCCTCCACTCCCGTCACCTTGGAAACAGACCCCGCCCCCACTCCCGTCACCTTGGAAACAGACCACGCCCCCATTCGCCGTCACTCTGGAAACAGGCCCCTCCCCCGCTCTGTCTCCATGGTGACAGGCCCCTCCCACGCTCTGTCTCCATGGTGAGAGGCCCCTCCCCCGCTCTGTCTCCATGGTGAGAGGCCCCTCCCCCGCTCTGTCTCCATGGTGACAGGCTCCTCCCCCGCTCTGTCTCCATGGTGACAGTCTCCTCCCCCGCTCTGTCTCCATGGTGAGAGGCCCCTCCCCCGCTCTGTCTCCATGGTGACAGGCCCCTCCCCCGCTCTGTCTCCATGGTGACAGGCCCCTCCCCCGCTCTGTCTCCATGGTGAGAGGCCCCTCCCCCGCTCTGTCTCCATGGTGAGAGGCCCCTCCCCCGCTCTGTCTCCATGGTGAGAGGCCCGTCCCCCGCTCTGTCTCCATGGTGAGAGGCCCCTCCCCCGCTCTGTCTCCATGGTGACAGTCCCCTCCCCCGCTCTGTCTCCATGGTGAGAGGCCCCTCCCCCGCTCTGTCTCCATGGTGACAGGCCCCTCCCCCGCTCTGTCTCCATGGTGACAGTCCCCTCACCCGCTCTGTCTCCATGGTGATAGTCCCCTCCCCCGCTCTGTCTCCATGGTGAGAGTCCCCTCCCCCGCTCTGTCTCCATGGTGACAGGCCCCTCCCCGCTCTGTCTCCATGGTGACAGTCCCCTCCCCCGCTCTGTCTCCATGGTGAGAGTCCCCTCCCCCGCTCTGTCTCCATGGTGAGAGTCCCCTCCCCCGCTCTGTCTCCATGGTGACAGTCTCCTCCCCCGCTCTGTCTCCATGGTGAGAGGCCCCTCCCCCGCTCTGTCTCCATGGCGACAGGCCCCTCCCCCGCTCTGTCTCCATGGTGAGAGGCCCCTCCCCTGCTCTGTCTCCATGGTGACAGTCCCCTCCCCCGCTCTGTCTCCATGGTGACAGTCCCCTCCCCGCTCTGTCTCCATGGTGAGAGGCCCCTCCCCGCTCTGTCTCCATGGTGACAGTCCCCTCCCCCGCTCTGTCTCCATGGTGAGAGGCCCCTCCCCCGCTCTGTCTCCATGGTGACAGTCCGCTCACCCGCTCTGTCTCCATGGTGACATGCCCCTCCCCCGCTCTGTCTCCATGGTGACAGTCCCCTCCCCCGCTCTGTCTCCATGGTGACAGTCCCCTCCCCCGCTCTGTCTCCATGGTGACAGGCCCCTCCCCCGCTCTGTCTCCATGGTGAGAGGCCCCTCCCCCGCTCTGTCTCCATGGTGACAGTCCCCTCCCCCGCTCTGTCTCCATGGTGACTGTCCCCTCCCCCGCTCTGTCTCCATGGTGACAGTCTCCTCCCCCGCTCTGTCTCCATGGTGAGAGGCCCCTCCCCCGCTCTGTCTCCATGGTGACAGGCCCCTCCCCCGCTCTGTCTCCATGGTGAGATGCCCCTCCCCTGCTCTGTCTCCATGGTGACAGTCCCCTCCCCCGCTCTGTCTCCATGGTGACAGGCCCCTCCCCCGTTCTGTATCCATGGTGACAGTCCCCTCCCCCGCTCTGTCTCCATGGTGACAGTCTCCTCCCCCGCTCTATCTCCATGGTGACAGGCCCCTCCCCCGCTCTGTCTCCATGGTGAGAGGCCCCTCCCCCGCTCTGTCTCCATGGTGACAGTCCCCTCCCCCGCTCTGTCTCCATGGTGACAGGCCCCTCCCCCGCTCTGTCTCCATGGTGACAGTCCCCTCCCCCGCTCTGTCTCCATGGTGACAGTCCCCTCCCCCGCTCTATCTCCATGGTGACAGGCCCCTCCCCCGCTCTGTCTCCATGGTGACAGTCCCCTCCCCCGCTCTGTCTCCATGGTGACAGTCCCCTCCCCCGCTCTATCTCCATGGTGAGAGGCTCCTCCCCCGCTCTGTCTCCATGGTGACAGTCTCCTCCCCCGCTCTGTCTCCATGGTGACAGTCCCCTCCCCCGCTCTATCTCCATGGTGACTGTCCCCTCCCCCGCTCTGTCTCCATGGTGACAGTCCCCTCCCCTGCTCTATCTCCATGGTGAGAGGCCCCTCCCCCGCTCTGTCTCCATGGTGACAGGCCCCTCCCCCGCTCTGTCTCCATGGTGACAGTCCCCTCCCCCGCTCTGTCTCCATGGTGACAGGCCCCGCCCCCGCTCTGTCTCCATGGTGACAGTCCCCTCCCCGCTCTGTCTCCATGGTGACAGGCCCCTCCCCCGCTCTGTCTCCATGGTGACAGGCCCCTCACCCGCTCTGTCTCCATGGTGACAGTCCCCTCACCCGCTCTGTCTCCATGGTGATAGTCCCCTCCCCCGCTCTGTCTCCATGGTGAGAGTCCCCTCCCCCGCTCTGTCTCCATGGTGACAGGCCCCTCCCCGCTCTGTCTCCATGGTGACAGTCCCCTCCCCCGCTCTGTCTCCATGGTGAGAGTCCCCTCCCCCGCTCTGTCTCCATGGTGAGAGTCCCCTCCCCCGCTCTGTCTCCATGGTGACAGTCTCCTCCCCCGCTCTGTCTCCATGGTGAGAGGCCCCTCCCCCGCTCTGTCTCCATGGCGACAGGCCCCTCCCCCGCTCTGTCTCCATGGTGAGAGGCCCCTCCCCTGCTCTGTCTCCATGGTGACAGTCCCCTCCCCCGCTCTGTCTCCATGGTGACAGTCCCCTCCCCCGCTCTGTCTCCATGGTGAGAGGCCCCTCCCCGCTCTGTCTCCATGGTGACAGTCCCCTCCCCCGCTCTGTCTCCATGGTGAGAGGCCCCTCCCCCGCTCTGTCTCCATGGTGACAGTCCGCTCACCCGCTCTGTCTCCATGGTGACATGCCCCTCCCCCGCTCTGTCTCCATGGTGACAGTCCCCTCCCCCGCTCTGTCTCCATGGTGACAGTCCATTCCCCCGCTCTGTCTCCATGGTGACAGGCCCCTCCCCGCTCTGTCTCCATGGTGAGAGGCCCCTCCCCCGCTCTGTCTCCATGGTGACAGTCCCCTCCCCCGCTCTGTCTCCATGGTGACTGTCCCCTCCCCCGCTCTGTCTCCATGGTGACAGTCTCCATGGTGAGAGGCCCCTCCCCCGCTCTGTCTCCATGGTGACAGGCCCCTCCCCCGCTCTGTCTCCATGGTGAGATGCCCCTCCTCTGCTCTGTCTCCATGGTGACAGTCCCCTCCCCCGCTCTGTCTCCATGGTGACAGGCCCCTCCCCCGTTCTGTATCCATGGTGACAGTCCCCTCCCCCGCTCTGTCTCCATGGTGACAGTCTCCTCCCCCGCTCTATCTCCATGGTGACAGGCCCCTCCCCCGCTCTGTCTCCATGGTGAGAGGCCCCTCCCCCGCTCTGTCTCCATGGTGACAGTCCCCTCCCCCGCTCTGTCTCCATGGTGACAGGCCCCTCCCCCGCTCTGTCTCCATGGTGACAGTCCCCTCCCCCGCTCTGTCTCCATGGTGACAGTCCCCTCCCCCGCTCTATCTCCATGGTGACAGGCCCCTCCCCCGCTCTGTCTCCATGGTGACAGTCCCCTCCCCCGCTCTGTCTCCATGGTGACAGTCCCCTCCCCCGCTCTATCTCCATGGTGAGAGGCTCCTCCCCCGCTCTGTCTCCATGGTGACAGTCTCCTCCCCCGCTCTGTCTCCATGGTGACAGTCCCCTCCCCCGCTCTATCTCCATGGTGACTGTCCCCTCCCCCGCTCTGTCTCCACGGTGACAGTCCCCTCCCCTGCTCTATCTCCATGGTGAGAGGCCCCTCCCCCGCTCTGTCTCCATGGTGACAGGCCCCTCCCCCGCTCTGTCTCCATGGTGACAGTCTCCTCCCCCGCTCTGTCTCCATGGTGACAGTCCCCTCCCCCGCTCTATCTCCATGGTGACAGTCCCCTCCCCCGCTCTGTCTCCATGGTGACAGTCCCCTCCCCCGCTCGGTCTCCGTGGTGACAGACACCTCCCCCGCTCTGACTCCATGGTGACAGGCCCCTCCCCCGCTCTGTCTCCATGGGGACAGTCTCCTCCCCCGCTCTGTCTCGATGGTGACAGTCCCCTCCCCCGCTCTGTCTCCATGGTGACAGTCCCCTCCCCCGCTCTGTCTCCATGGTGACAGTCTCCTCCCCCGCTCTGTCTCCGTGGTGACAGGCCCCTCCCCCGCTCGGTCTCCGTGGTGACAGACCCCTCTCCCGCTCTGACTCCATGGTGACAGGCCCCTCCCCCGCTCTGTCTCCATGGTGAAAGTCTCCTCCCCCGCTCTGTCTCCATGGTGACAGTCCCCTCCCCCGCTCTGTCTCCATGGTGACAGGCCCCTCCCCCGTTCTGTATCCATGGTGACAGTCCCCTCCCCCGCTCTGTCTCCATGGTGACAGTCTCCTCCCCCGCTCTATCTCCATGGTGACAGGCCCCTCCCCCGCTCTGTCTCCATGGTGAGAGGCCCCTCCCCCGCTCTGTCTCCATGGTGACAGGCCCCTCCCCCGCTCTGTCTCCATGGTGACAGGCCCCTCCCCCGCTCTGTCTCCATGGTGACAGTCCCCTCCCCCGCTCTGTCTCCATGGTGACAGTCCCCTCCCCCGCTCTATCTCCATGGTGACAGGCCCCTCCCCCGCTCTGTCTCCATGGTGACAGTCCCCGCCCCCGCTCTGTCTCCATGGTGACAGTCCCCTCCCCGCTCTATCTCCATGGTGAGAGGCTCCTCCCCCGCTCTGTCTCCATGGTGACAGTCTCCTCCCCCGCTCTGTCTCCATGGTGACAGTCCCCTCCCCCGCTCTATCTCCATGGTGACTGTCCCCTCCCCCGCTCTGTCTCCATGGTGACAGTCCCCTCCCCCGCTCTGTCTCCATGGTGAGAGGCCCCTCCCCCGCTCTGTCTCCATGGTGACAGGCCCCTCCCCGCTCTGTCTCCATGGTGACAGTCCCCTCCCCCGCTCTGTCTCCATGGTGACAGGCCCCGCCCCCGCTCTGTCTCCATGGTGACAGTCCCCTCCCCGCTCTGTCTCCATGGTGACAGGCCCCTCCCCCGCTCTGTCTCCATGGTGACAGTCTCCTCCCCCGCTCTCTCTCCATGGTGACAGTCCCCTCCCCCGCTCTGTCTCCATGGTGGCAGTCTCCTCCCCCGCTCTGTCTCCATGGAGACAGTCCCCTCCCCCGCTCTATCTCAATGGTGACAGTCCCCTCCCCGCTCTGTCTCCATGGTGACAGTCCCCTCCCCGCTCGGTCTCCGTGGTGACAGACACCTCCCTCGCTCTGTCTCCATGGTGACAGTCCCCTCCCTCGCTCTGTCTCCATGGGGACAGTCCCCTCCCCCGCTCTGTCTCCATGTTGTCAGTCTCCTCCCCCGCTCTGTCTCCGTGGTGACAGGCCCCTCCCCCGCTCGGTCTCCATGGTGAGAGGCCCCTCCCCCGCTCTGTCTCCATGGTGACAGGCCCCTCCCCCGCTCTGTCTCCATGGTGAGAGGCCCCTCCCCCGCTCTGTCTCCATGGTGACAGTCCCCTCCCCCGCTCTGTCTCCATGGTGACAGGCCCCTCCCCCGTTCTGTCTCCATGGTGACAGTCCCCTCCCCCGCTCTGTCTCCATGGTGACAGGCCCCTCCCCCGCTCTGTCTCCATGGTGACAGGCCCCTCCCCCGCTCTGTCTCCATGGTGAGAGGCCCCTCCCCCGCTCTGTCTCCATGGTGACAGTCCCCTCCCCCGCTCTGTCTCCATGGTGACAGTCTCCTCCCCCGCTCTGTCTCCATGGTGACAGTCTCCTCACCCGCTCTGTCTCCATGGTGACAGTCCCCTCCCCCGCTCTATCTCCATGGTGACAGTCCCCTCCCCCGCTCTATCTCCATGGTGACAGTCCCCTCCCCCGCTCTATCTCCATGGTGACAGTCACCTCCCCCGCTCTGTCTCCATGGTGACAGTCCCCTCCCCGCTCTGTCTCCATGGTGACAGGCCCCTCCCCCGCTCGGTCTCCGTGGTGACAGACCCCTCCCCCGCTCTGTCTCCGTGGTGACAGGCCCCTCCCCTGCTCTGTCTCCATGGTGACAGTCTCCTCCCCGCTCTGTCTCCATGGTGACAGTCTACTCCCCCGCTCTGTCTCCATGGTGACAGTTCCCTCCCCCGCTCTATCTCCATGGTGAGTGTCCCCTCCCCCGCTCTGTCTCCATGGTGACTGTCCCCTCCCCCGCTCTGTCTCCATGGAGACAGTCCCATCCCCTGCTTTATCTCCATGGTGAGAGGCCCCTCCCCGCTCTGTCTCCATGGTGACAGGCCCCTCCCCCGCTCTGTCTCCATGGTGACAGTCCCCTCCCCCGCTCTGTCTCCATGGTGACAGGCCCCGCCCCCGCTCTGTCTCCATGGTGACAGGCCCCTCCCCCGCTCTGTCTCCATGGTGACAGGCCCCTCCCCCGCTCTGTCTCCATGGTGACAGTCCCCTCCCCCGCTCTGTCTCCATGGTGACAGTCCCCTCCCCCGCTCTATCTCCATGGTGACAGGCCCCTCCCCCGCTCTGTCTCCATGGTGACAGTCCCCGCCCCCGCTCTGTCTCCATGGTGACAGTCCCCTCCCCCGCTCTTTCTCCATGGTGAGAGGCTCCTCCCCCGCTCTGTCTCCATGGTGACAGTCTCCTCCCCCGCTCTGTCTCCATGGTGACAGTCCCCTCCCCCGCTCTATCTCCATGGTGACTGTCCCCTCCCCCGCTCTGTCTCCATGGTGACAGTCCCCTCCCCTGCTCTGTCTCCATGGTGAGAGGCCCCTCCCCCGCTCTGTCTCCATGGTGACAGGCCCCTCCCCCGCTCTGTCTCCATGGTGACAGTCCCCTCCCCCGCTCTGTCTCCATGGTGACAGGCCCCGCCTCCGCTCTGTCTCCATGGTGACAGTCCCCTCCCCGCTCTGTCTCCATGGTGACAGGCCCCTCCCCCGCTCTGTCTCCATGGTGACAGTCTCCTCCCCCGCTCTCTCTCCATGGTGACAGTCCCCTCCCCCGCTCTGTCTCCATGGTGGCAGTCTCCTCCCCCGCTCTGTCTCCATGGAGACAGTCCCCTCCCCGCTCTATCTCAATGGTGACAGTCCCCTCCCCCGCTCTGTCTCCATGGTGACAGTCCCCTCCCCCGCTCGGTCTCCGTGGTGACAGACACCTCCCTCGCTCTGTCTCCATGGTGACAGTCCCCTCCCTCGCTCTGTCTCCATGGGGACAGTCCCCTCCCCCGCTCTGTCTCCATGTTGTCAGTCTCCTCCCCCGCTCTGTCTCCGTGGTGACAGGCCCCTCCCCCGCTCGGTCTCCATGGTGAGAGGCCCCTCCCCCGCTCTGTCTCCATGGTGACAGGCCCCTCCCCCGCTCTGTCTCCATGGTGAGAGGCCCCTCCCCCGCTCTGTCTCCATGGTGACAGTCCCCTCCCCCGCTCTGTCTCCATGGTGACAGGCCCCTCCCCCGTTCTGTCTCCATGGTGACAGTCCCCTCCCCCGCTCTGTCTCCATGGTGACAGGCCCCTCCCCCGCTCTGTCTCCATGGTGACAGGCCCCTCCCCCGCTCTGTCTCCATGGTGAGAGGCCCCTCCCCCGCTCTGTCTCCATGGTGACAGTCCCTTCCCCCGCTCTGTCTCCATGGTGACAGTCTCCTCCCCCGCTCTGTCTCCATGGTGACAGTCTCCTCACCCGCTCTGTCTCCATGGTGACAGTCCCCTCCCCCGCTCTATCTCCATGGTGACAGTCCCCTCCCCGCTCTATCTCCATGGTGACAGTCCCCTCCCCCGCTCTATCTCCATGGTGACAGTCACCTCCCCCGCTCTGTCTCCATGGTGACAGTCCCCTCCCCCGCTCTGTCTCCATGGTGACAGGCCCCTCCCCCGCTCGGTCTCCGTGGTGACAGACCCCTCCCCCGCTCTGTCTCCGTGGTGACAGGCCCCTCCCCTGCTCTGTCTCCATGGTGACAGTCTCCTCCCCCGCTCTGTCTCCATGGTGACAGTCTACTCCCCCGCTCTGTCTCCATGGTGACAGTTCCCTCCCCCGCTCTATCTCCATGGTGAGTGTCCCCTCCCCCGCTCTGTCTCCATGGTGACTGTCCCCTCCCCCGCTCTGTCTCCATGGAGACAGTCCCATCCCCTGCTTTATCTCCATGGTGAGAGGCCCCTCCCCCGCTCTGTCTCCATGGTGACAGGCCCCTCCCCCGCTCTGTCTCCATGGTGACAGTCCCCTCCCCCGCTCTGTCTCCATGGTGACAGGCCCCGCCCCCGCTCTGTCTCCATGGTGACAGTCCCCTCCCCGCTCTGTCTCCATGGTGACAGGCCCCTCCCCCGCTCTGTCTCCATGGTGACAGTCTCCTCCCCCGCTCTCTCTCCATGGTGACAGTCCCCTCCCCGCTCTGTCTCCATGGTGACAGGCCCCTCCCCCGCTCTGTCTCCATGGTGACAGTCTCCTCCCCCGCTCTCTCTCCATGGTGACAGTCCCCTCCCCCGCTCTGTCTCCATGGTGGCAGTCTCCTCCCCGCTCTGTCTCCATGGAGACAGTCCCCTCCCCCGCTCTATCTCAATGGTGACAGTCCCCTCCCCCGCTCTGTCTCCATGGTGACAGTCCCCTCCCCCGCTCGGTCTCCGTGGTGACAGACACCTCCCTCGCTCTGTCTCCATGGTGACAGTCCCCTCCCTCGCTCTGTCTCCATGGGGACAGTCCCCTCCCCCGCTCTGTCTCCATGTTGACAGTCTCCTCCCCCGCTCTGTCTCCGTGGTGACAGGCCCCTCCCCCGCTCGGTCTCCATGGTGAGAGGCCCCTCCCCCGCTCTGTCTCCATGGTGACAGGCCCCTCCCCCGCTCTGTCTCCATGGTGAGAGGCCCCTCCCCCGCTCTGTCTCCATGGTGACAGTCCCCCTCCCCCGCTCTGTCTCCATGGTGACAGTCTCCTCCCCCGCTCTGTCTCCATGGTGACAGTCTCCTCACCCGCTCTGTCTCCATGGTGACAGTCCCCTCCCCCGCTCTATCTCCATGGTGACAGTCCCCTCCCCCGCTCTATCTCCATGGTGACAGTCCCCTCCCCCGCTCTATCTCCATGGTGACAGTCACCTCCCCCGCTCTGTCTCCATGGTGACAGTCCCCTCCCCCGCTCTGTCTCCATGGTGACAGGCCCCTCCCCCGCTCGGTCTCCGTGGTGACAGACCCCTCCCCCGCTCTGTCTCCGTGGTGACAGGCCCCTCCCCTGCTCTGTCTCCATGGTGACAGTCTCCTCCCCCGCTCTGTCTCCATGGTGACAGTCTACTCCCCCGCTCTGTCTCCATGGTGACAGTTCCCTCCCCCGCTCTATCTCCATGGTGAGTGTCCCCTCCCCCGCTCTGTCTCCATGGTGACTGTCCCCTCCCCCGCTCTGTCTCCATGGTGACAGTCCCATCCCCTGCTTTATCTCCATGGTGAGAGGCCCCTCCCCCGCTCTGTCTCCATGGTGACAGGCCCCGCCCCCGCTCTGTCTCCATGGTGACAGTCCCCTCCCCGCTCTGTCTCCATGGTGACAGGCCCCTCCCCCGCTCTGTCTCCATGGTGACAGTCTCCTCCCCCGCTCTCTCTCCATGGTGACAGTCCCCTCCCCCGCTCTGTCTCCATGGTGACAGTCTCCTCCCCCGCTCTGTCTCCATGGTGACAGTCCCCTCCCCCGCTCTATCTCCATGGTGACAGTCCCCTCCCCCGCTCTGTCTCCATGGTGACAGTCCCCTCCCCCGCTCTGTCTCCGTGGTGACAGGCCCCTCCCCCGCTCGGTCTCCGTGGTGACAGACACCTCCCCCGCTCTGTCTCCATGGTGACAGGCCCCTCCCCCGCTCTGTCTCCATGGTGACAGGCCCCTCCCCCGCTCGGTCTCCGTGGTGACAGACCCCTCCCCCGCTCTGTCCCCATGGTGACAGGCCCCTCCCCCGCTCTGTCTCCATGGTGACAGGCCCCTCACCCGCTCGGTCTCCGTGGTGACAGACCCCTCCCCCGCTCTGTCTCCATGGTGACAGGCCCCTCTCCCGCTCTGTCTCCATGGTGAGAGGCTCCTCCCCCGCTCTGTCTCCATGGTGACAGTCCCCTCCCCCGCTCTGTCTCCATGGTGACAGTCTCCTCCCCCGCTCTGTCTCCGTGGTGACAGGCCCCTCCCCCGCTCGGTCTCCGTGGTGACAGACACCTCCCCCGCTCTGTCTCCATGGTGACAGGCCCCTCCCCCGCTCTGTCTCCATGGGGACAGTCTCCTCCCCCGCTCTGTCTCGATGGTGACAGTCCCCTCCCCCGCTCTGTCTCCATGGTGACAGTCCACTCCCCCGCTCTGTCTCCATGGTGACAGTCTCCTCCCCCGCTCTGTCTCCGTGGTGACAGGCCCCTCCCCCGCCCGGTCTCTGTGGTGACGGACCCCTCCCCCGCTCTGTCTCCATGGTGACAGGCCCCTCCCCCGCTCTGTCTCCATGGTGACAGTCTCCTCCCCCGCTCTGTCTCCATGGTGACAGTCCCCTCCCCGCTCTGTCTCCATGGTGACAGTCCCCTCCCCCGCTCTGTCTCCATGGTGACAGTCTCCTCCCCCGCTCTGTCTCCGTGGTGACAGGCCCCTCCCCCGCTCGGTCTCCGTGGTGACAGACTCCTCCCCCGCTCTGTCTCCATGGTGACAGTCCCCTCCCCCGCTCTGTCTCCATGGTGACAGTCCCCTCCCCCGCTCTGTCTCCATGGTGACAGGCCCCTCCCCCGCTCTGTCTCCCTGGTGACAGGCCCCTCCCCCTCCTCTGATTATTGAATTAATTTAACAATTGTATTAAAGGGATATTTCAGCACATTCTTCACCTGCTCTCTGAACTGAGTCTGGGTCACGGCGTAAATCACAGTGTTTGTGGAGCAGCTCAGGAGCTGGAGCATGAAGGACAATTCCATCAGAAACAGAGGGAGATAAACAGACCGATAACCAAAATAGAAGATCCGGTTATATATCGAATACACCATTAACAGGGCCCACAACAGCATGAAATTACCAGAGATAACTAACAGTAAAATGATAGATTTCCTTCGACTCTCCATCTCGGGGTCTCTGTGACTCTCTCCACTGCTGTGAGCCCGGAGTCTCCTGCGTCCTCTGCTGCTCACTAAAATGTGTCTGACGGTGAGAGCGTTGAGAAGCAGAATCAGCACAAATGGGACGGCCGGGGTTAGAATGTTGTGGAGGAACTCGATTGTTCCCCAGACACGAGAATTCCGAACATCCATTGTTACATCACAAAACCAGGGATCGTTCCTCAGCCGATACCGACCCGTTAACATAAAATACCAGAAGATGTTCTTTAAACAGCTCAGCAAACTCACTGTTCCCACAACCACAGCACATGTTTTCTCACTGCAATATTTACTTTTCAGATTCTGACAACAAATGGCCACAAATCGATCAAAGGTGAAAGTGACGGTGAACCAGACAGAACAGTCTGTGACTGTGTAAAGCAGGACGGCGTGGATATTGCACACGGGGATGGACAACAGGAACAGAAACTGTTCATAATAAACAATGGGAATGTGTCTGAATATCAGGTCCAGGATAATGACCAGTAGATCCGCCGCTGACATGGCCACCAGGTACCGAGTGACACATTTGGAGAGACCGCACTTTCCCCGAGACAGGATCCCAATCGTCAGCAAGTTAACTGTGAGGAAGGGAAATAAACAGAGAAATTAGACATCAGACTAGAGCAATGTTACCAGATCTGTGTATGTGTGTGGGTGTCAGAAATAAACAAAGAA